>NW_008795907.1:867448-910609 GCF_000699145.1 Aptenodytes forsteri | reverse complement strand
TGCCGTAATTAGGGGGAGAAGAGAGAGAGAGGGAAAGAAAGAGCCCTGACAGGCGCCTCCGGTACAGCCGCACCGACACCGCGCCCGGCCCAGCCCGAGGGCTTCACCCTTGAGCAGCGCTGATGGAGACGGAGCGCTGGAGACCTCGGGCGAGGCCTGGTCCCCACCAGCCCCACCGAGGGCTCCCCCACCACGCTAACCCACGCGAGGCAGCAAAAAGTAGCTGTGGGGACTGCTGATGTACTGCTGCGCAGCCTCATGGGAAGTTGTACACAAAAGTTTTTACAGAGCCATACACGCAGAGCATCTGTACAGTCTCTGCAGGCCATAAAGTCCCAGGCAGCAGGTCTGGGTCAACTCAAGTCACTGAAGGGTCTCAGGAGAAGGGAGATCTATACCAAGGGAGACATGCTCTCTCAGAGGAGAGAGGAACATGGGTTGTCACAGAAAACAGGTACAGAGTGGAAACAGAGCAGTAGATATAAAAACCCTCAGCACAGCAGCTTGGAAAATCATGCACGGTTTGCTTCAATTCTGAAATTCCTAGCAGATGACATGGAGGCCATGGACAAGTCTTCATGAGACAAGTGTTAACTCCAGCCAACAGTCACTGCAGAGACTAGAAAAAACTTTGCACCAGGAAACACATCCTTACCTACCAACTGCATATATAAATTGCTGATATGTACAAAAGCCAGCAGTGGGTACATCCTATATTGTTTTGGGGGACATAGAACCCTCCTGGGGCTGAGGCCACCAGTGTCACCATCAGAGAGGTCTTCTGCAAATCTTTTCACTGCCCTAAGCATGCTTTGGTATCAACTGCTTTATCACACATTTCAACACAGAACTACGCTCAGCAGCCATGAATATTTTCCATTTCACAAAAACAATTTCCAGAGAAGCCAAACCCAAGAAGTCTCCCACAAACAGCCCCATTTGCACAGTACCTTTCAGGCATATGGAGCACGTTACGAGCTACAAGAATTACTATTGTCTGAGGCCATTATATCTGATGTCTTTAAGGTTACTTGCAGCCCTCAAGATGCTTCTAATGTGCTCCTGGAGCAATAGGGGAGCCCACCGGCAGCTTATTTAACCATTATACATTCCCATAGGTAGTAATGAGAAGCTGAGCTCAGTGCTGTAGGTAGTTGCCCGAGTTGTATTTTAATAGCTAGAAGTGCAAATCCTTTAAGTAATTTGCTTGTGTTAACTTTGTTCCTATCAAGAAAGCAAGAGATTAATTATGTTTTTTTTCTGGAAAAAACCCCACCCAATTTGATTCAGAACATTTAACTTGTAAAGTAAAAAACAAACTGGAAGAACAAGCCAGCCATATAATCAGGCTTCTACATTCAAAAGTAGAGGAAAAAGTCACCTTAGAAACTGCCTGCTCACCCAGGTCAGAGCTGCAGTCCTTTGCTCATTCTGCAGCTCTCAAAGGTCACCACGAGAGCCCAGGACAGCAGGGAACAAGATGGCGCACCCCAAAGGGCTGACCCCCAGGAGGTCCAGAGCCCACTGACACTGATGCAGGTTAACTTTGTTTTCAGCTTGATATGGGTTATACTGCCAGCAAGATTTAAGTTACATACTCATGCGTTGACAGGATCAGACCCCAAATCACGGTGGCAACAGGTAAAGAGAGATGAGGTAATAATCGGCATCAGTGAAAGAACAATTAGCATCATAAGGCACGACACCCTGGTTGCCTACCTGTTGTCCAGTGTGTGGTTTTATGAACCCAAGGAAGAGGAACAAGTTGCCCTGGTTGCATTTTGTTTAAGCTCGGGCCCAATCCTAAAAGACTTTATTCAGACAATACTCCCATTGACTTCAATGGGAGTTCTGCCAGAAAAGAAATGGCAGGATGATGGATCTGACAAATAATTTACTTGACGAACAACAGCATTATTTGGCATATACATTATTCTATGAATAGCATCTAATCAGTCCTGTGCAAGGGCCTGAGGCATTTAATTCAGTGGGATTTTTGCCATCGTTTTCAGCGGGTGGCAAGTTCAAATCCCAAATGGCTAATCCTTTTCTATCGTGACTTATTTTAGTGCCTCATCTTTATATGATGGGTGTTCTTTTCCTCACCTGTCTTTTTCTGGCTATGTTAAGTCAGGTCGCTTATTTGTATTTTTTAATTGGTCCTCATATTGTTAGTAGAGGACAGTCCATTACATTACTGTTACCTCCAGTTCCCCTTTACTGTATCGCCAGTTCCCCTCCTCTGTTCAAAATACTGCTAAGGAACCTGAATTATACATGTACACAAATACAACAGAAAACTCAGTGTCAGTGAACTGGAATGTCCATATATGTAATACTGGTTACTTCAATACATAAGGAAACATTTATATTTCTAATGGTTTTGTAATAAATATATTGAGAAGCATGAATTAAAGATGGCCTGTTATGTTTTTCAGGCTGGAGCCTGAATTTTTTTCCCCTCTGCAAAAAAATATGTAGAACCCCCACACACTGTTCGGATGTAGGTTTTTGTCACTGATTACATTTTTTCCTTTTTTTTTTTTTTTAAAGGTAGTGCACATAGGAGAAAGGGAAAAGGAAAAGTTTGAGGGTAATTTAGGAAATGGGCATTTCTTTATCACTGACATGTCTGAATATATTTAAATATGCCTTTTTAGTTAAAAGAAATGTTTTAGAACATGCTGCTTGGAATCACCCATAACAATAAGATGGTCTTTATCACCTTCAGTAGTTACAGGTGATGTGCATGCACACACACTCACATAGCCCACAGCTACATACTGGCCTCCCTGACAGCCCTGCATCTTTGAGCTGACACTTAACTATCACATCTCTTTCCTGACACTACTTTGGTGACAAATTATAACCTTATGGCACCAATGAGCATGCAAGATTGCTACTTAAGCCCACCAACAAAGTGTAAAGTAACAGGCACCTTAGGTGTTTCCCCCTACAAAATGCTGATCAGACCTGGTGTCATGTTTGGGCACGACTGACCTCCCGGAGGACTGAGAACACACACTAAAGGCAGAATAGAGTGGACCCCAAGTAATTTAGGCCCTATTTCTCCAAAACATGTGCTCCACATACAGCAGGGCAGTCAGATTGACTTTAGTGGAGGTAGTCAGGTGCTTAATGGCAAACACATGCCTAAGTGCTTTGCTGGAAGAGGGCTACAGATAACAGAAGAGCCGTTTAACCAATTATTTTACATGACATTCTACCACACTTCAGCAATTTGCTTGGAACAATCACAGTTTACCTTGTCAACAGGTGTCTTGTTGTTTTAACAAATGATTATTTATTAACCATACATCACTGAGAACTGTATCAGTACTTCTTACAATGAATAGCAATATAAATCTGCCCAAACAATCCGCTCAGTCTTAATCCTGCTAAAGTGACCACAATACTCAGCATGAGCTTTGGATGTGTAAGAAAAGGCGGGATCAGGCCTAGAAACAGGGTTTTGTATGTCTGTTGTCTCAGCCCTTCTCTTGTTGAATATAGCTGGAGCTTTGCCAGCAATTTAAATGGAAGCTGGACTAATTCCCTTATGTTTAAGATAAACTAATCTCCAACACTGGACTTTCCACCAATGGGGCTTAATGGGCACGAGGTCTGCTCTTGCCAATTCAGCTGCCAGAGTGAAGCCTTACTGTGTGCGTCTCAGCCATTCCAGGAAAGCTAGTAATCTAGTCTTTAAAGCCTTATTTTATCTTTAGAGGTCCAATTTTCCAAGGTACGTGTTTCACTGAAGCACCTGAGGAACTCAGCTGACTACTCAGAAGTAAAATTAAGGGACCTGTTTAAGTCACTGGAATGAGCCCAAACCACAAGCTGATTTTCATTTAAAAACACTTAATCAGCCTCAAAAGAAATGCAAAATCCTCTGTCCAGAAGAATCTGTAATTAAGACAAGTTTCTTTTTTCAGGTTTTTATAATTTTCAGGTTTTTTCTTCTTTTAAGAAAAAGTTAAACCTATTTTCTGAAGACTAGTATATTTCAAGTCAGAGCAAACTTTAAAGCTGAGTATGAAGTTTTAAATATAGATTTTAATAGTAAAAAAGTCATGCATGAAATATTCATAACTATGCCAAGACTAAAAAACACTGCTAGAAAATTATTTCTGGTAACTTTACTCGAAGTTTTCTCATCCTGTTAAAGTGATGAACACTATGAAACTAATAGAAAAATTACCAGCATAAGCCTATCATTCTCTTTTTTTTTTTAGAGATCCCATTTCCTTCTCTTCTCATTCACTCAAAGTACTGAGCACAAGGAGAATAAGTATGCTGCCATACCATGAATTTTTTCTTGTGCTGTATGTACTCCACATGGAAAAAATGTGTGCAGACCTTTTTGTTGGTCAGAATGCAGTATTCCTGTGCTGCCTCATTATTTCATGGGTATTTTTCAGTTTACCAGTCAGACCTATTCAAATGCACAGTTTAAAAGTGCCTGTTGTATTATTTTTTTTCTGAGAAAAAGAAAAAAATCATGCCTGAAAGGCACAGCTGTTGACTACACCATAACACTCATTTTTTAAAAAAATTATTAGACCACCAACCAACAAAAGATCTGTGAAATACATACAATTGGTGCAACAACCCAGCAAGTCAGGACAGCCACTAGTTAAGAGAAAACATCCTATAGACAATGCTGAAGTGACTTCCACTTTTTCATCATTTTCTATTTTCTTTTAACAGTGTGAGAGCAATTATTTTGGTTCAGACCAAAAATCCTTTAGCCCATTGACTTGTCTCCTCTGGCAGAGATCAGACCTACTGTGCTTATTTAGAGATTACACCGTGTGAAACATATCAGAGTTCTCTCTCTCTAGATCACAATTTCAAATCACACCCTGGCCACCAGAGACTGCTATGTATTTTCTCTGACATCAGCTGAGAACATCAGTCTAATCCCCAGAAGAGCAGCTTTTTTTTTTTGTCATAAAAAGATTGCCCCGAGAAATAGGCATCTTAAAATCTCACTGGAGATGTAAGGGAGGAAAAGGCACACAGACTTTTCTTACTCAGAAATACAGCATCTCCCAGAGCTGATAACTGACACGATGCATGAGGAACATGACGTGAAGGTGACTGCATGGTAACAAACAGTTTTCCCATCTCAGTAATACCAGCTCTTTCTGTTTGAATTCTTCTTCCTAAAGCTTCCTGGTCACTGAGCAGCTGAGAAGATGAATATAACTCTTTGCCCTTATCTGCATGGCTCAGCATACAAATTAATCTAACTGGGACAAGCAAGAAGGTTCTGAACTTACTCGTGTGAGAAGCTGCCACATAGCCCAAGGGAAATCAAGTAGATAACTCAAGGAGTAAGGGTTGCATAATGTAAGCAGAAGTATCTAGCTCTAGTTTCACATACCTCAAAAGACTAATAATGGAAATAGGTTTCATATTAAAGAAGTCAGTAACTTACTGTGCACCCTTTAGAAGTTCCTCCTCCCACCATGAGTGTAATGTCACAGTCAACACCAAGAATTCACAGCTGGTTCCACAAACACCAGCATCAAACTCACAGCACTAAGGATTATAGTATAGGGACATCCCATCTGCCTCTAAGGGAACAGTTCAAGTCTGAAAATAACGCAGCACAGCAGCAAACCTGCAGCTAATAAGTGACTGTCCGAGGGCTGCTGTCCTAAGCCCTGTGGTGGTCTTAGCCTGGGTCAGCAATAGCTTGAGATTCTCTGCCTTGCCTTTCCCACAGGGTGCAGGCAGGCCCAGAGAGGCAACCAGACAGATGTCTCATTAGCAGGAGCCTGCTGACATTGTAAGGATGACTGTCACTGCCATTCAGTTCTTGGTGGAGCACTTCCGAGTACCACATTCTCTTAAAACATTGAACTTCATAAAAATACGTTGCTAAGAGAACATTTATAGAAAGTAATTTTTTTCTCTCCAGAATGGTCCAACAGTCTAGATGCACAGGACAGAGGGATATGTGGACTCTACTGCAGGTTGTGACAGAGCATACATGCTCTGTCAAGCAGTTGTAATGCAAAGCAGCCACCCCCCTACCTCCCACAAAATTTGTGCTTAGGGCTTCCATAGTGACAGATGTACAGCATCACATTTAAAGTGCCAGATTTAACCTTAAAAACATGCATCAAAAGCTGCCTGTAATTTCTGATAACCTTACAAGAACTCCTGGCTGTTTCCTCCCTGACAGGTAAAAATCACAACATGTTGGACTTTGTTAATTGAAATTGTTAATGAATTCAAAAAAGCTTCGAAAAATTCAATCTGTTCTTCTTGGAAAATAGTGCCCTTATTCAAAGGTTTATGGTACAGAACAAGTTCATTTTCCAAAAGTACTATTTCATAAAAAATTAAAAAGACGACACAATACTTAGAATAGAAGTGTGAATACCATCATTATGATACTTGTAATAACTTTTCCTAGCAGGATAATGGCCCAACTTTCATCTGTCTAGCTGGGCACTCAGAAAAAATGATTTTTAACTATGTGTCAGAATTTGAAGTTAATTAAAACTAATTGCCCACTGTACTGTAAGTGATGCCAGTGCATTTTCAAATAGCTCTGTTTCCATGGGATGATTTACTTAACACTGTTGTCTCTCATTGACTGAATTCTGTGTTTGCCTTAATTGTATTGTTCAAGTTGTTTATCTTTCCTTTTTGCCTTGCAACTGTACATGAAAGGTCATAAATAGCAAAGTTCATAACTAAGATTGACACTTTATCAACAGGAGAAAAAGCATCCTGGAATATAAACTAGTTTATCAAAATAAATGAACTCCTCTGACATCTCACATTACTGTTCCCACTAGCCACCATTTTCTGTCCTCAGAATACTTGTTTGTGTTCAGCTTTATAGCAAAACTTTGTAGCTCCGAACTACTGTGCTTCTTAGCTGGTGCAGCAGCATTTGTTATCTTTACCATATGGGTGTGAAGTAAAGTAAATCTCTTTAACGAGAACAAACATACAACCAGAAAACATATTGCTGCTACTCCCACACATCACTAGCATATTTGCAGACCTTTTAAACTTTTTGTGTGTCCAGAGTGCAAGTGTCCACATGCTGGATCACATAAAATGGTAGTACCTCCTCCCTTCATGGGGAGGGTATGAAGGATGAGAACCCAGGGTTAAATAAGGGCAAACATACCCAGGCACAAGCTTCTGCAGCTGTCCTCCAGCAAGAGGGGCTGGAGGACTGCAGCAGCAGATGGGGATTATGTCTGGAAGGAGTACAGGAAAGGAAGGAGGAGAGGGCTCTGGATTTCCAGCATGACACAGGTTGAGTCTAGTGAAAAATCATGACCCTTCCTGCAACTATGACAAAAGCAGGCTGGTTGCCACCACATTCATGTATGGTATGGCAGGTTCACTTCACCTGCTCACATTAGCTTATGGATTAACACATGTGCCTTCAACTCCTAACTTCCCCATCTGACACCTGCAAAGGGTGCTAGGACCAAATTTCTAAGACTGCTGCCAGCCTCATGGCATCCCACCTGCAAACCCTGATGTTGGTGGTAATGCAGGTTCCCATGGGAAGCCCTTGCCATGGCATGAGAATTACTCCTTTCCCTACAATTTGGTTGTAGGGGTTACATCAGGCGACCCAACAATACACCTGTGTGAAGTTTACCAAGCAGCCAGCATGCAGCACATGCCCCTGATTGAAGCACGCTCCAGTCAGCACACAGAGCACCATAAGCACCAACAACCAGTAGGGAGTCTGAGTAGGTCCTGAAGATAACTTCTGTTGTTATAGAAAAGGTATTATAGGGGACCAGCTACTGTATAACTATATTTTCTAGCCTAAGAACATGCCTTCAAACTTATTTAACACACACAAACTTGCCTCATTCCCTGAAGTCAAATCCTGCCCAAACCCATCCCAACTGCCAAGAATCCTACCCAAGCACAGCTTCACAGAGCAGGTGGTGGTCAAATGAGACAGGCAACTCGCTCTGTGGACAGCCATCAGCTTGCCTTACACTTTTGGGTAAGAGCCTCTGCACAGCTACTCAGCACAAGTCATCCAAAAGACTTGCATAAAGAGACCCACTGGGTATATGAGATGCTGTAGAGGAGAATTGTGTCAAAAAATGCTGGCATGGAGATAGACCATCATTTACCAGTAAAATCTGCAGTGGAGAGAGGAACAAACTGACAGACACGAAAAAAGCACCACATTTCACTAAGTCCAACTTCCAGATGTTAGATCCATACTATACTCCTAGTCCACTTCATAATGAAGGGCAACAACAGCTTGATAGCCTGGAGGCTGGAACAGCAATAGCAGAACAGGCACAAGTCACTGCTGAAATATGCCTGGGAAGTTTGCCTACGCAATTTGAAACACATTTATTTAAAATATGCTATTCATAAAAAATACATGTTGAAAAGAGCTTTTTCTAATTGGCATTCAATGTTGTCAGTTTTAGACAAACACCCTTGCTAAAGATCTCAGTGCTGAAGAGTCTATGATAAACATTTCCAATAGGAGAATTCTGAAGAAGAAAACCGCACTTCAGGAAAACTGTGAAAAGCTTCCTGGTTCTGCGATGCTAGGGCAAGTCCACTGTCCTGATTTTCCCTCTGGTTCAGCAACTGCCCAATGCATTCGCTCCACATGGACTTCTAGAGGCACCCCTCAGAGCAAGAGCTGGAAATTGTGGAATCGGGCAGGTCTCTTACATAAGTTGGCCTGCAGGATCTTTGTTAGGGCAAATGCTCAACACCTTTGCAAACTGAGCAAGTGTGATACAGAATCAGAAAAATAAAAAAAGAAGCACACTGGGCTACGTTTTAATGTACATTACATGTTAGATGTACCACTGCATTTTTTAACAACTATATTTAAAAACCAATTTCTTTTGGTTAAATATTGAAAGTCATCTTTTGCTGTTTTGTCTTACACCATAAAGTGACTTGTAGACCTAATGCAAGAAGAAATCCTGGAGCTGTGTTTTTCACAGTGAGAGAACTTGAATGCAATGGCTCAGTTAAATCTGTGCGTCAGTGCAAACTCTTCCCTGTTGGTTTTGTTCACGAGTACCACAGCAATCACTGCAATTCTTCACATAAGTGACAGAGGGGAATTTGACCCATTAGCTCCAGTCCTACTGTGGGACCAACTCTTATCAAAGTCCACTGATTTCAGTAAAATTTTTTTCCCCTGTTGCAACAGGTCTACATTAATGGTTCTTGCCAGCGGATCAGCAGTTTAAATTGCAACTCGTTTGGGGAGGCATCTCTGCAGCTTCTTAGTGACACAAGTTTCATGGTGCTTCCATTAACAGAGGGTGTAACAAGCAATGACAAAACGCCTCTGCTTGGAGGTCAGTCTGCTGCCATCCGTCCCTCACCACACCTCCTCCCACAGTGCACACCACTCTCCAGGATGCTGAGCAGGTCCTGGATTCATCTGCTAGACGCTGAATTTTTCATGCACATGACTGTAATCTCTCTTCTCCAAGAGACTGCAGGAAAAGCAGATGAGCCCTGAGCAAGTATAAATTAATGCTGACATTTGCTGGAATAACGTACTCTTGAGTCTCTGCATCTATGATGCCAATAGATGCTGCTGGTGGCATGAGTTTATATGCATCTTTCTGCTACATCAGAGCATCGTCTGCACAAATCAAGCACTTGGGAGACTTCATGAGATTGGTGATGGTCCCTGGATGACTCCAGGTCCATAGAACCATAGCTTGATTCTTAGCCATCTATTCTCACTGACTGCTGGGATTTCTTACAAGCAATTTTTAGTGACATAACTGAGGATAAATCCCACCCATATTTCACAAGGTAACAGGTGAGCTTTGTTTGACTTGGAAGTACAGATTACTCAGTGGTGATAGTACTACGTATTATACACAGCTCATTTTCTTCCTTCAAAAACAAGTCAAGGGCTGGTAATAAGTGGTTTTCTGCCTTGCACAGTAGATCTTGAACAAATGTGGGCCCCAAGATGTGACGCCTGCCCTCCTCAAGTTCTTCACATGGTTGGAAAGTTGAATGAATCAGGATTTGTCTACCTAGTGGCAACCGTGTGCCTGATCCAAGACTCCTCAAAAACAGTGCCAAGCTCCTGTGACCCCAACGAGCTTTGGGACATGTCTGCTGTAGCCTGCTGCTCCTGTACACGTCTCACCTCTGACCATGCAAAGACAAGGGCTTGTGCCATGCTGTAACTCACAAGGATGACACCCACTTTCTGCTCTGTTTTCAGACCGACCCCTTGGGGAAAAATCTACAGGAACCTTTGGCCTCCAAGGCAGCAGTTCCAGCTCACAGGGAGGACCTTGTGCTGAAGCTGGGAGTGCTGGGTGGGGGGGTTGATGGGGTTTATACACTTCCACCAAGCAATGTGTTAGCCACAGCTCTCCTCATTGACTGCAGTGGCACTATGTGTGAAGTCAGCATGCAAGAATTTAGCCCTTTAAATTATGAGTTTAAGAAATCATTTAGCCAAAACAAAGCCTTAAAAGTCAGTCAACTAGATACTAGGACCTAGTATATAATCACCACCAGAATTTGCACTTAAAGATCTTGATATGTGGCAAGCTTCTTTGTGAAGGAAAAGGTAGAGAGTGAGATTTTTTTTTTTAGCTCTGATATGCCAATTAAGCTGTGGCATGCTTCATTCGCTAAAATGGAATATAATATGTCTTTGTATTGAATTATACTTGGGTTGGTTATTAAATGAAAACTATTATTCCATTATAGCCGTAAGAAATGGAAATGCTGCATATGGCTGTGTGCAATCCATTAACTAGCTTATGGAGCCGAAGACCCTTAAGAGACGATTACAAATCCATCTGATGTCCCTCTCTGCCAGATTTTACACACTGATATCTGCACTAGATGCAAGAAGCATAAGACTGTATAGAACCACTATTAATCAGGCTTTATACACTGTTTGTGCCAACAAAGAATATTCTGAGCTCAAACTTATTCCTTGTGTATTGTTTTTAGATAAGTATGTGATGCACAGAGAAAAACCTATTCTAGTCAAAGTACATCATGTTAAAGAGTATTCACAGACAGCTGATTTGCATCAATGTCCACCTTAACTTGCCTCTTGCAAGGCAATAATTAACCTAATACAGCTCTGCTTTGGAAGGAAAAAAACCTTGCACCTTTGGGATATTTTCAAAGGCACAAAGTGGGAATAGACAGGGGAGTTGCCTTAGTTGACTAACAGGCCTTTGAAAATTTTCCCCAATACTCTTTCTGGTATATGAACTTTTTTATGAAGCATGCCATTTTTCATGTGCAGAACCTTTAATATTGGAATTATTTACAATGATTCAGCATGATCACTTGTTTCTGCAGTATTCTTTGAAACAATCTGATCATCCAGCTATGAGTCTGCATGGATTGTGTTTAAAAAAGGTCATGTTTATAGTGTGAAATTGACCTTTTGTAATTTCCTTAATATCATCTAATGTGGGAGGGCAGCTTGGATTTAAAATGACACAAAGAAAATGACTCAAAAAAGATACTAGTTAAAAGCAAAAGTTTGATCCAAGTTTCAACTAGGAATGTTTTGCTACCCAAAATGATTCTTTCCTCATGTTTTTATTTTGCTAAGAGAGTTTTCCAAGCTGTTTGATACAACCAGTTATCTCCTTTCTAAATTATCCATTATGCACTCACCAACTCACATAAGTACTCAGATACTTTTATCTGGAAATGGTTATCACAGAATGAGATCTTAGCTACCTGTGACCTGCAGGGACAGATTGACAGGACTCAGGAACACGTGATACAGAAGCTACGCAGAAAATGGTTTGTCACCAAAAGAGGGGAAAATGCTCCGATGAGTTGCAAGTAACCAGACGTTTTGTACAGAGCGGCATTCAGATAAGGATAAGCACAGAGAAGGAACACCTTTTTAAAGGTGAGATGGGGAAACCAGATCTCATTTTGTCACCATTCAAGATAGCTCTGACCATCTATTTTCTGATGTTCAGAGGCCCTTTCTTACTAACATCTAAAAGGGAGAGAAATGCAGAAAACAGACACGAGGAAGAACCAAGTAAAAACTGTGAGGTGCTTGGAGAGAAAAATAGCATCTACATCTTTCATTGCCAGAGCTTTCAAATATGTCTTTACTTAAGACAGACAAAATCCTATGTAGTTAGTACATTTTCTGGCAATAGAGTGAAAGCTGATGTACTAAAAATGCATGACTCATGCAGGCTGTTACATTTCATTTCCTCCTGAGTAAAGATGACTGCTGTCGTCTTTGTCTTAGGGCCAACATTTTGGATAATCTACCTTTGACAGTTACAGCCCTAAGCAAGTTGAGATTTCTCTCTGGGACAGTTCCCAACCCCTCTTCCAAACGAACACAAATACAAAAAGCTGATGGGATTCCTCAAAAGCATGAGGTGGCTATGCAATGGGTGTGGGCTTCCTTAGCAAGACAGTAAATCATTATCAAATTAGCTGATCTGAATCACTACCACCATGCACACAGGGATCCACAGGTGAGCTGTGACAAGAAAACATATTTTTGGCAAGCCTGTTATGATCCCTCATAGCCCAGCACAGAAGTCAAAAGACAGCCCCATCTCCAAAATATCCAATCTACCTTACAGGAATGAGCTCCGAACTACAGAAGACAGGAACACAAGGGCTTTTTTTCCTATTTTTGTTGACCTATTACCAGGGGCAGCATTTTTTCAAGTTACACTGCACTCCACCACCAGGAATTTTCCTGTGGACTTATTTCTTCATTCAGTAAATTCATTCAGAAGAGCTGAGAGCAGATGCTTACACAGAGCTGATAGAGGAGGGAAACCTGCCCAACTTGGCAGCGTCTAAGAGCATCTGGTAGCAATAACACATCAGGGATTGCTATCTGACTTAAAGAGACTCTCTTCCTAATGCAACAGTCTTCTACAGAAAACCCTTCCCACAAGTGGCTACGAGAACTTGACAAATTCCTTTTCTTTCTACTTTTCCCACTATCTTCAATACCATGTCAAGCTCATGGCCAAAAGGGATCCTCCTTTCTGTTCCTCATAGGTGAAATACATCAATGGGGCACTTGCTTTTTTTTCTCAGCACCAGTGGTTTTGAAGAAAGGAGAACAATGATAGGAGATAGGAGAGACGAAGAATCAGAGCAGCCTGGAAAACTATCCGGAAAATGTGCTCGAGGGAAACATCTTGCTGGAAACAGGAATGGGAGATAATCCACATTGCTAACTTATGTTCACAGCAGATGTGCTCTTTCTAGGCACATTTAAGGTCCTTCTGATATCTGATCAGTTTAGGCTCCCAAGCCCCTTCCCTAGGAACTCTTGAAAAATCTAGATGTATTTTTTAATGCCCAGGCTAAAAATCCAGTGAGCTGCAATCATACCCACTCCAAATTCTTTTAACAGATGAATTTCTTTTAATAGGAGAATTCAACTCTATTGATACCTCAGTTCACCCATGAGAATAGGCATGAAAGCTGCACTTTTTCCAGGACAAGGGTATTCTTTATGTCAAGCTGCCTGCACTGAATCTTTTTTCCTAGTTTTATTTCCTTTCCGGAAAGACTTTTTCCTCCCAGTACTTGTTTCATAACAAGAGAAAGATAAAAGTATACAGAAATTTGCAATCAGGACTTCCACAGCTGTTCACTGCAGCAGGGAAATCATACAAATGACTCCCTCCTGTGTCCCTTGCTATATCGTCATAAATCTGCATACCCATTTCCCCTGGCACAAGAACAGCAGTTTACTGAAACTGCCAGAGCAAAGAGAACCAGCTTTCATCTTTATTACTCTCCAACTGCAAGAAAAGAAAACTGCTTTGGTAGAGCAAAGAGGGTTTGGAGGTCTCTTTGCATAGGGCCAGGCAATTGTGGAATTGCAATTAGCTGTCAGAAATGGGCACACAAGGGCTGCTTCTGGTTTTCAGGTAATTGCCCTCTTCAGAGGGAGCCTTGCTCTGTAGGAAGCACCCTGCAGAAAAAGGCACTGTCACTAATTTAGAATTCCACCCAAAAAAGGGTAGGAATTCCACATGAAATGTAAGATTTCAGCAAGTTGGGCCAAAGCTCCAGGGGGAGGTAAAAGTTCAAATAGAAGCATAAAACTTGCTATCAAAAGGCAAAGCCAGTTCAAAGTATTTCATATGCAGAAAAAATTCAAGCTGTAAAAAAACTTGGATCTTCTAAGGACCACAATCCTCTTTCAATTATGGCAGCAACTAGAGAAGGATGCATTTACCCCTTAACACTTCTTGACTAACCTAATCATTTGAATCAGACTTTTTTAGGAGGGTAGTTTCTCCATGTAGTAACCAGTCTGGCCTCAGCTATCAATCCACTTCACTGCCAGCTGCATAATAGAGTCTATAACAACAGAAGCAGAACTGGACTAGAGTCAAGGCTCTTGGTACTATAAACTTCACATTTTAAACATGGTATTTTACTGCTATTTGGTCATTTAAAAGAAAATAGATTTTTTTCCCATTTTTAAAAAACTAAATATCAGTATCTCTAGTTGAATGCTATGCATGAATTCTTGAGCATCTCCCATTTAGATAACACCAGTGATTTCTATTTGTTTCTTTTTACCTTTTTTGTAGTTGCAACAAAATAAACCTTTCCTTTCAAAAGCCAGACCTTCTCTCCAGATGACAAAAAACTGTAGCTAATGAACTGAAAATGATATACAAGAAAAGCCACCTCCATTCAGAAGAGTTATTCCAATTGGTTGATGAAAGGCATTCTGATATAGTTAAGTTTTGCATTAGAAATAAGAAAATAGAATTTCTGCTAATAAAAAGACAGTTCTCAAATAATGACCATTAATTTCAGCAAGAAATTTGCTTAACAATGCTTTACGTTAGCAGTATAGCTATGTAATTTCCCCATTAGATCTAGTAAGTCCTTTTGTGGGCACCAAGATGACATAAAACACATGATACACAAATAAATCAGAAAAAAAAAAAAAATAATTACCAAATACTTATTTTCATAATTTCTCCAGGGACATTGAAATTTCTTATTAAAAGAGGGCCTGGTTGCAAAGAACAAATCCATAGAACAAATTAATATACTGTTGATCAAACGTGGAATATATACAGCAAGATTATAAATACAGATTTTATGCATCACTATACAGAATATGCAATGAAATCTCTGCTTCCCACAAATGTAACAAAGGAATAAACATGTTGCAGGAATGGATTTATTGCACAAAGTTCCACATTCAAGAGGTCTCCAGAGCAGTATTATATGCTAGGTACACTCTGATTGATAGCAGCTTCCAATACAGGCCCCTTTATCCCCTAACATATTTCACTATCAAAGCTACAAATGATTTTTTTTTCCTGTTTGTCTTTTTCTTCCGTTCACTGACAGTTAAAACATTTCTAAAGAATGTCAGGAAGTTTCTGAAAACCCTTTTTAATATTAAAAAGGTTATACTTTCATAGATTTCTAAGACATCCTTGCTCACGAAGTGTACTCTGACTCCATCCACTAGTAAAGGAATCCCACACAATGGGAGAAACCTAAATGCTGTCTTTTGAAAACTGGGTTGTGTGCAAGGAATCACAGAACAGCTTCTGGTCCAACGCCCGTTAAAAGTCATGGGAATTTCTTTACCAAGTCCCACAATCTCCAGATCATCCCATTTTCCTTAAAAGAAAGGCATTGGGGGTTGCCACTTAATAGAAAGTTGCATAGCGTTCATCTTTTCCTAAGAAGGGTATGTCCCCCTGCAGCTCTGGCTGAACCTTACCTGAGTTTCTGAAAGAACCCTGTTCCCACAGAACCACTGGGAAAAATGGCAAGAAACAGATGATCACTACTGTGCCACTGTTTTTAAAGCAAATCTCCCTTTTGAAACTGATGACACACAGTAAGTCATTGTTATCTGAATGGGGTTTTATTATGGGTTTCGTATTGTTATTTTTTCATGTGTTTGTCACATATTTGAAGCTTTGATAAAAAAAAAATCAATCTGTAATGCACCTTTAATGATAACATGACCTTATTTATTAACGTAAAAATTAAAATCTGTATCTAATGTAAAAATAAAACCTGCATATATGCTCATTGAGGACCCTGTTACTGGCTTTGAAACCACTATCCCTACTTGCAAGGCTGAGCATAAATCCTCTCAGCTGCAGAACTGGAGCCTACAGAGTGGACAAATATACTGCATAGTGGCTTCCAGACACATTGTACCAATTTATTCACAAGTCCAAAGCAAAATCTGTTCTAATTGCACTGAATCAGCCTCACTTCCTTTGAAGACACCAGTTTTATGTCAAACCTTGGTAACTGAACATCATTTGTTTGTATTGAAATGAAGTGCTAACTAGTACATCTCCTGTTAAAGAAAGAGTGGCATTGAGTAATTCTAATCAGTTCCTTTATGAGAAAGTCTGTTTCCCTTCTGCCCATGTTTGCTGTCTGCATGCTAATTCATCCTTGCTTAAACATGCAATGCTGTCGCCACTTATCCAAGTAAATCTGGATTTTTTTTTTTTTAAACCACATTAAGGCAGGTGTAGTAAATGATTTATACATCTGGATTACATTGTTCCTGATAGAGACGTACATACATATAAATACCCTCATGAGTCAGTGTAAAACATGTACTTGCTTTTTTAACTACACTGTACATTTACTTATTTCCTGGAGTTTGAGTAATTTTTATATATTCTGTCTCCTCTATCTTGTGCAGTATGCTGCCATTTACTAAATTCACTAGAGAAAACCTATGGCCTACTGCCCTACATTAAAGCCTTGCTAATTAATTACAGATATTCTTCCAGGACTGTGTTCTGGATCAATGGGAGAAAAAAAAAATGTGTCCTATACTTTCCCTTTGTTTTTACACTTCCACACCACAGCTAATGGCTCTTGTATTGAAACCCTATGCTGAATGTAATGAGATGCAAGACTCTTCCGCATCCATGGTTACTATTTACTAACAAAACTGATGATGTCAGGAATTTAATTAGGTTGTTTCTAGAACAGAGATTTTAAACCATGAAATCACTATAGTGTCTAATCTTTTCTTTGTTTGGATTTTATAAAAAAGTAAACCCCAAACTAAACACCATTCCTCCATCACAGAAAGCTGAGCTTCTCAGGGTTTGCCAGGCATAACATACTAACAGGTTTAAGAGTAATTAACACAAGTTATTCCACACACTATTATTTCTTCAAACCACACCACAGCAGCAACTGCCACTAGCACTGTTGTGCTTCAAGATTGTACCAGTTTTTATTACAAATCCTTACTTTCAAGATTTATAACTTGGCTGTAAAAATGAGCTTCAGGCTAAAATTTGGCATACATGCTCAAGCAATTCATTTTTAACACCAAAGTTGTTATAAACCAGCATACAGTTGGGATACATTGGGGTACCCCTTGTCCCCACTACTACAGAGCAGAGCAAAGTGGGTGCAGGGGCTGTGGAGATGTCCCCTGTGTCTCTCGGCACAACCTAGCCTTCATCCATCTAATCACTGGTGCTCCTGTCCTGCTGAAGCTGGTTGCTGCCCTGGGCACCTCCCATACATGGGAGCCCCTCATCTGCCTCCCCCACTGCCAGGGGCTAAACAGCCTTTGCTGGGAGCAAAACTCTTTCTTGGCCTCAAAGAGGATCAAGCCCAGAGGTCAGTGTATGGAAGGACACTGATCTCCCATACATTCCTGCCCTGGGCAAGCCCTTTCCAAGGTCCAGCAGTTCCTTAGGGAGCCAACAATGAAGCCACCAAGTGCAAGGTAGCCAATTTTAGGAATCCACTTCACCTGTGATTTGAGCAAGGTTTGCTTTCAGGGCATGAGGAAGGAGATAAACTGCAGTCACCCACGTGCTTTTTTTTTTTTTTTTTTTTAATATGTATCTATTTATATTTTTGTCAAGTTCTTACAACCCTCAAAGATCCTGGTGCCAGACCAAGCTGGTCTTCAGTAAGAGGGCCACCCTGTCATGGTGCTGCTGCCTGCAACAGGTCCATGTTAAAGAAATAAGGATAGGAGCAGACAAAGCACCTCCCACACCTAGTCATCCCTGCCAGCTCAGCTCACAAACCTGGGACCATGCATTACTCCAAGGTGGGATAATCAGAAGGCTCTGTGCAGCAGAGATGCAGCCTGTGTTCAACCAGTGAACATCTATAGGATTCTCTCCAGAGACAGAGACTACAGGATTACCAACAAGCAAGAAAGTACAGGTAATTAATATCTGTTACATTCTCTGTACTAATCTAACTAAAGGAAAGCAGAGAACTCAGGGCAGCACTGAACATGGTCTTTGTACCTGCTTTTATAGACTAACACCACCTGTAACCCAACGTAATCAGAAAACTTCTCCCTTGAGCAAGTTTTAGATAAGAAAACGTCTTTCAAGACCACTTTTTTTTTTTGCATGATATCAAGATAGTTTCCATTGGCTACACTGAAAGTGGGCTGGAAATGCTGCTCTTTACCATCAGCATCATACTCATAAACTCTGGGCCACCTGTTATGTCTCCTACTTATGCTGATCGCGAACTGAATAGCTATCTATTCATTACCTCTGCGTGAAAACCACTCTGCATAATGGAGTCATGGTCCCCCCAAGGAGGCTACTATAGTACAGACAAGTGACAAATGTGAGGATTACGGTAATGCCCTTGGGAGAATTAGAGCATGCCAAGAAAACTCAGTCCCGTTCATCTCTACAAAAGGGATAAAACCATTCTTTATCACTATTACCACCAAAGCTTCTTCATGTACAAAGCCAGAGGTATTCTGTCAAAAAGCAGTAGGATATCAGACAAACTAAAGAACTTCATTAAACCCAAATTTCCTACAGTCATATTTCTGGAGTTTTGACAGCTTCCTCTTTGTCATCAAAAGTAGACATTTCATGAAAGTGTCTGAAGTTCTAAATGACAGGAATGTAATCACACGTAAGAGTAAAAAAATCAAAGGTATAACTTCAAAGAAAAATAAGCTAGAAGTCAAACTCAAGTAAATCAACACATGGAATTGCTAGAGGCCCCAAAGAATCATTTTCCTGAGCACATCCTTTTGAATAGAAAGCTGTTGAAAGACAGATTGGTAGAAGACCATTGCACTGGAGTTTTAAGATAGTGGTTTAGTTTTGTCATGTAAGATAAAAGCAACTCAGATTTACTGCTACTTCATGTAGCGAGATCCTCATGAAGTTCAAGATAAACACTGAAGAGGATTACAGTGGAGTAAGAGGGTTTTTTCTTTTGAATGATTAAATTTTTGCCGAAAAATGCTAACATGGTTGGTCAGTCTTTTGCTAATCTTAGCAAATTGTTTTGGTTGCAGAAGAAACCAGAACCTGAAGTTTCTTCAATTCAGACCCACTTATTTTCTGTATTATTTCCTAAATACTTCAATCTTCAGTTAAAAGCTTATCAGAAATTCTTTTTTTTTTTTTTAACTTTGAACCTTGAAAATGCGACTGCACTTGAAGTTCATTGTACTTAATTTTTGAATCACAGAAGACATTGTTAGAAATAAACTGAACCAAAGATGTGGTCATCCCACATCCCAGAAAGACTGCAGAACAGATGCACCTGAATAACTGGAACTAGCATATTAGGAACACTGCAGCCAAGTTTGGACCAGGCGATCTCCCCATGTTCCTTTAAAAGCTTATCAAAAATTCTTTTTTTTTTTTTTTAACTTTGAACCTTGAAAATGCGACTGCACTTGAAGTTCATTGTACTTAATTTTTGAATCACAGAAGACATTGTTAGAAATAAACTGAACCAAAGATGTGGTCATCCCACATCCCAGAAAGACTGCAGAACAGATGCACCTGAATAACTGGAACTAGCATATTAGGAACACTGCAGCCAAGTTTGGACCAGGCGATCTCCCCATGTTCCTTTGTCTAAATTATTCTGTGAATCCAGCTCTCAGTTATTCAGAGGTCTGAAGATAGTTCCCATCTCTGTACAGTTCAATCTTTAGGCTTAAGGTAGAGGCCAGTCCCTGACAAACTCAAAATCATTCTACTGAATTTCTTAACAGGCTCATGCCAGTTCTCCAGGAAGGAGAAGGAAATAATCTGTTCTTTCCTGTACAAGTCAGAAGTAATAATTGGACAGAAGGATGGATAATTTTACATGATCCCCAGACAAGTTCAGTTCCACACACTGTGGTGGTAGATGAAGGCTACCTGCATATCTACACACATGCGTGCTAAAGGATTAAAATGCAAGTGCAGCACCCATTTCTAGCAATATTCCTCACAATTGAATTCAGTCCCTGCCTCAGGACTGGCCTTTTCCCATCTTAGGCCTCAGACAGAGAGGAAAGCCCACCTCTCATGAGGAAGGCAGCAGTTTTCTAGAGGAGTGCTAGCAGTAATGCTACTGCACTTAGCCCTCTGCACCACTCCTGTGACACTAAGTTGATGGCATACAACGGCACTACGTCCCTGTAACAGCTCTGCACAGCACTCTGAATGCAATGACAGCGTTTTGTCATTTAGATTTCGCTTCCCCATTTTTCCAAGGTAAGACTCCCAGCATGAATGAAGGGAACTCCCACATGTCCCCATTTGGGAATGGGGACCACACCAGGCCTTCTAACCCCACAGCTCTCTACGTTTCAGGGGTGAAGCTACCAAGGTGTTCTAGGTGCAGCTGGAAGTGCCTGTGGGTGAAAGACTTGGTGACAATCACTTTTGCAAAAATGTTTTAAATAGAGATGCCTCATGGCTCATAAGTCACCTTAAAGCAGCAGGCAGAGAGGACACTGAAGATGAATCTGTATTACTTAAGTGAATGACAAAGGCTATTCTAACTGAGCATTTAATGACTTTGACCTTATATCAAAAAGCATTCCCTTTATTTTTATTCCAGGTTTACATAATCAGTTTCTTTCCCCTCTTTGATCACTTAAAAACATGAATTTCTCCTGCACAGAGCTGTGCTATTGTTCCCATCAGGCTCCAGAACACAACTGTGCACTGTTATTGCACAAAAAGCAGAAACAGCAAGTTTTGGCATTCTGCCATTGCCATTTCACTTATTTTCATCTTAAGTGCAAACTGTTCTTTGCTTGGCAAAGGAGAAGATGTGTGTGTCACAGTGGGGAGGGCAAAAATATGAGCTGAAAGTCAAACAGGGTACATTCTGCTCACCAGGCTGTGTTTTTATGAGCTGAAAGTCACTCATGATCAGCTGATCTAAGACGCCATGGGGGGGGGGGGGGGGGAGCACGATAGGGACGACTGTGGGGGGGGGGGGGGAAATCACATAGGAAGCAAAGTAAAAACCCTTGGAGAAATCTCCCCTCCCCCATACACACAGATAGTGAAGAATTAGCAAGATATCTTGGTCTTTATTTACCTTTGGAGACTGATATTTTAAGCACTTGGTTTGTCAAGGGACATAGGAGAAGGCAGAGCAAAGGACAGTTATCAGAAGAACAGGTATAGCTCTCAGCACACTTGTGTTACTGCCTTCCACCATAAAAATTAGGATGAACATACGACAAGCTATAGGATGAAAGAATAGGGCTATCAAAGAGAGATGGCTTAAATCTGTGGTAACTGAAAGGTCCTTAAAAAGGCTGCTTAGTTGATGTGCTCAAAAACCACAGTGCAGGTAAGGGCCTGAAGCCAAAAGGAAGGAATACAGCTTGTCCCATCAAGTAAGAATTTAAGACTCCAAGCTTTTCCTCATGTTGGGCCATAGTAAAAAGTGGTAAGCATAAAAATGCTGCAGATGCGTACTAAAACAATCAAGTCTCATCAGTTTAAATATTTCCTCCACTAGAACGATGGCACAAGGGAAGGCAGGTAATAGTTTCAGAAAGGAGGCAGATCAGCTGCAATTCATTTCAACAGGAAAGAATCAGTAGCTTAAGACCAAAATAAAGAAATACGTTTGTCTAAGTGAGGAGCCTCTGGAGAGGCAGTACCAACATAGTCCAACTGTGGCTCAGAAGAGATAAGACTGATCCACAAATTTATCCTAGGAAGATCCTAAATGGATGAGATATAACTTTTATAATGTGGCCTAAATAAGAGCCTTACAATAATCTGGATAAAATGCCCTTTTTTTTTAATTGTTATTTGGTAGAAAGTTCTCTAATTTATCAGTAGGAGTTATCACCATTAGCAGTCACTGCCAACTATTTCAACTGAAGAATATTACAGTCTCATCTGCCTAGACACTAAACTGAAGTATCAAAACTAATGCCCAAGCCTGGAATACATGACATCTGCATTCAGTTTGTGGCACAGCAACAGACTTGTGGGCCTATTTGATAGAGGTAATAAAGCAGCAGATAAGGGAAGAGTATCTTCAGCTATGATATAACAAATTAAAATAAATCTTTTAAGTTTAAATCTTTTAAATCAAATCCATACAGATCTTAATGGGAATTTTAGTTGTTATAGAAAACCAGCTCTTTTTCTGCCTGTGTCATCATAAGTCATCACTACCTTCAGTCTTTTGGGGCTTCTTGTCTGTGAAATGAGATTGACACAGGGTTCTTATCACCCTGCTCTTTTCTCACCAGGCTTTGCAGCACAAGCTCTATTCCTAGCCCTAGGAGTACGATGCCTAACAAAAAGGGGCTCTAAACTCATCTGAGATCATCAGTAACATCCACAAGACAAACAGCAGTGACATACTCCACACAAGCAGCCTCTAAAATGTCTGTAGCTGTACAAGAAAGGCTAAAAACAACCCTCCCTTCTCCCAAAATGCAAAGATAATTGTTTAGTCACTCTAATGGGGCTATTGGTCCTAATGATTAATTTAAACAAAAAAATTGTTTTATCATCTATAATTGGTTCTCATAATGAAGTGTGTTGGACACTGTGCCCTAGGGAACTGTATCCTCCTTTCCTATCGTAAGCAAAAAATATTGTATCAGCAGCCTGACTACAAACTTTCTTCTAGGGTTGAACTGCTCCCACTTCATCAGGATTGACCTGTACCTGGAGAAATGCACTATACAGATCTCACAGCGTGTTTCACAGTAACAGCATCTGCAACAACAGTCTCTCAGATCTACACGTCTCCTATGTATATCTAATATTAAGTGTAAAGTACTTGAAACCTTTAGGAGTAGGGACAGGTTGAAGTTCATCGTGCTTTTGAGTCCTGCTACAGACTGTCAGGCTGACCTGAAGATCTCTCTGGGCCTCTGTGGTCATTTATAAATAGGAATAAAAATATCTCCTTTTACAAGCCCCTCTTCACCTATTTTGTTTAGACCACACATTCTCTGTGTTAAGGGTCTGATTTACAATATAGTATCTAGTATGAGAAAGATGCTTAGCCCTGGTACTCCAATGCAAATGAAAAGGTGAAATATCATATTTCTTGAGACATCTATTCCCTCTCAAAGGTTGTCTAAAGAGTTTCCAGAAACATCGAGCTATTTCTTTTCAAATTAATGCTTTATATTAGAATACAGCAAAACAGATTAAAAGGGAAGAAAAAGGTCCCTTTATCAAGAAAGGGGTCACTGGATTTCTATGAGGTTGTCTGAAAGAACTGAGACAAACTTGAATTGCTTCTCCATGTGACCTCCATATAATATAGTACTTATTTCTTGCCCCCTTGATCAAGAGAGTGGTCTTTCCATAAGTCCTAATTCCACTTACAGATGTTTCCAAACAGGCCCTTGTGATGCCCAGAGCAGCAGTGCTGGTGGTTTTCACCTCCCTGTGGGTGTGCAGCTCTTGGGAACAGACACAAACAGAGCAATAGAGATCACAAGGAGCTTGCCATCCCTGTATCCTGTGACTATGGAGAGATCAAGATTGATAGCCTTTTTTGGACTAACTTCAATGTGGGAAAGACTTATGAAGTGGGGTTTAACAGGTGGAGCAATTTGTTCAAAAGAAGTTGTTCAAAGCCATTATGCCCATACCACACAGGACCACTGTTTTTATTAGTATAAGAAAGTTTGCTGGGCTTCAGAATAACCTAGCAGAACTGGGAATTACCTTCATGTAACACTGGCTGCTCCCAGCAAACTTCACACCCACATCTAACATCACCTGAAGCTATCTGCATTTAATGTGAAACATGTTTCATCAGCAGGTTGCCAGAGAACGGTGCTCTGATCTGCAGACTTTGGATGGTCACTTTGCTATGTGCTCTTATGGACTAAATGATTCGCATGCAAGCGTGACAGAAATCAACGTGGACACACACAGCATGCATGTTAAAACACTGGCAATAGGCTGCTTTGGAGAACATCTTCCCTGCACAAATGCCTAAGGAATGCAATGCGTCTTGAGGCTTGGTCTCATTCTGCAGGCCTTAACTATTCACTTGCAGAGAAGCAGCATAAGGTGTAGACTAAGATTTTCACCTCCCTCCCCACCCCAACATTTTTCCTAGCTGCTATTGCTTAATTTTGATCTGTCGATATTCCAGTCCCCACCAGTGTCACTCAACACCACCTAAGCAAGATGTGCTGCAGCTGCCTAAAATCTCATTGCTTTTGGTTAAGAGTCTGCTGAACTGGTAAAGTGGAAGTAACCTAAAAAGGGGAAATATTTAAGGCCCAGATTAGAGATAGATGCTAGCCAACTTTGTTTTTATGTCAGCATAGCCTATACTTAAAATGGAATTATCTTAGATTTAGATGCAAAAGTGACAGAATTGTTTAAATGGGCTCAACTCTCTCCCTGCCCCAAAAACCTAGGTATGCTTCCTCTCTCAAGAGCAGTTCCAGATCATACCTTGCACAGCCTGCTTTCAGATAAAAACAGAGTGCAGAATAAGCGGATAAAGGAATTTTAATATTTCAAATGAAGCAAGGATTGTTTAAAATTTGTTTTGTCTTTTTTTTTTAAGTTTAGGTTCTTGACAGGGAACTTGTGTCCAAGAAAAACATCTCCTTAATATCTGGTTTATTAATCTGCAAGTTCAGCAGGTGGTGAGTTACCAAAGGGATTCTGACTTTCACTTAACTAGAGATGATTGGAAAACCAGGGAAGGTGACCACAGAACTGCCCAGTATGCAGCTGAGTCCAAATACAAGCTGTTTTGCAAGACTCATTGGCCCCAGAAGAAATTTCATTTCATGGACAATAAGCTCTAATAGAAACACAGAAGTTGAGCTCTTAACATACAAAACTGTCATGAGTGAAGGTGTTTCAAGTTCTTTTGCATTTTATATGCCAGGTTCCCTTCTACTTTAGAACTCAAAATGCAGATGACCTACCCTGACCTGTAACCTCAGCAACTCTTGTCCTCAGGCATACAATTGAACTCTGAGCAAACAGAGTCAGCATCTGCATTATTCTGCTTCTAGTAACTGAAGTGGTATAATTCCCATTGATTTTTTTTTAATGAGAGCAGACTTAAGCCAAAATCAGGTTCCAAGGATCTGCAAGAGGCCAGATCCATATATATATCAGGGTCCTGAGCTTGACTCTTCCCTGCCAGAACCGAGGCAGTTTCTAACTGAAAGTGGAAAGAACTCCACATGCATCATCAGTACAGATTAGCCTGTACCCAAAAACCTGCTGTAAGGAGCAGTTTAAACAAATTGAAAGTCACCATCACACAAACACATCCTTCTTCATCACCTAAGAACCTCTATAAGAAAAGGTGCAAAATCTTCAGTATTTAGTTTTTTTCAATTCAGAGTTTTAAACACCTAGTCTCATGAGTCAGCTCTGTCAACTGATCCCACATTTAAGGCGTTTTGGTGAAATGCCACATACAACAGTGAGAAGTTGTGCTGAAAGCTGTAGCTCTTTAATGACTCAGCACTTGGCATCACTGGATTTTCATTTTAGTGGTTCCTTCACATGACTTCTCATTATGGTAGAGAAAGGACAAAGGCAGCATGTAATTATACCACATATGTATTATCTACAGATATGCACAATCCAGATCATTTGAGCTATCAGTTCACATTGTAATACCCTGCTGCACTCATATTCTGAGAACCTCTGACTGTTACGATGTCTGATGCATATCTAAGGGCTCACTTGGTTACAGCACACCAGTGATAACACAGGGAAATGGCACGGCTCCGGGATTTAGTGTCTAAGTCCCTTATGCCTGCTGCTGAGCAAGAACTCACAAAACTACAAAAGCAGGTTGAGCCTTCTGTAACTTGACTAGACTGGATGTGGCAGGCAGCAGAAATACAGCAGAAGTGCTTGGCCCAAACCCTTGGGTGCAGGTCATCCAAGAATCTGCTAAAAGCCTGCATGGTTAGCCTCCTCTGAGCTCTCTACATCACAGCTGGTCTGAACAAGCTGGTTTTAGAACTAGTTTGGGAGCACATACTTATGATGTAGCCACAACAGCAGGAGGGTTGTACTCAGTGACACTGAGGACTTCCCATCTCAAAAGGCAGCAAAGGCATGGCTGAGTAACTATGAGTTTCAGACTCCTATTTTTTGCAAGCATGCCAGGGTGAAATATGGATTCAGAGCCACTTCTGTGCTGACTTCAGGTACTTGGTGTGAAGGGCCTGAACTTTAAAGCTGCTCACTAACCTCTGGTGAAACACCCTCTGACTTTGATGGAAGCAGCTGGACTAATTTGGGCATACATCTACAAACTTCACCCACCCCAAGTACCACCTGTAGCAGCAGTATGAATGGGCAAGGACTGTTACTGATCGCTCAAAACATTTATTTTGCTACCTGTTGAAGTTTAAATGCCTTGCAATGGAACATCTTCCTGGCAGCCCTAATACTATCCATTTCTTTACCAAATAGCTAGAAAGCAGCTTTGTAAAGTTGTCTGCAAAGTTTCCCAATACTTCAGCTACAGGGCTACGTGGCCTGCAACCCAGATGGGGTTGCTGCTAGTCTCAGTGAAAGATACAATTAATTATCTGCTGACAGCACAAACCGGCTTTAAATACAATTTGGTGCAACCCAGATGGGGTTGCTGCTAGTCTCAGTGAAAGATACAATTAATTATCTGCTGACAGCACAAACCGGCTTTAAATTCTACAATTTGGGGGGGGGCAGGGGAGACAACAAATGAATCCGATCTTCAGTGGACGAGATACAAAGGTAACAGATGCTGGTATGCCATGACCTCGGTCTCATCACTGTTCCTGTAGGACTAATGTAAATAAAATTTAACAACCAAAGAAAAAAGTGAGAGGGGGATTCATCTGTAACAGCTACCAGCTACACTCTAGCAGTTTGGCAGATAGTAAAAGCAAGGGTTAGCTCCTTAGCGTGAGCACAGTGGAGCTGTACTGAGTGCCAGATGAAGATGTCCAAGCACCAGTCCTCTCTACAACATGGACATGACCCAGCTGAAAACCAGCACAGCTCTGGCAGGAACACTTATGAGGACAGGGCATCTCATTCCATCTCTTCCACAGGTGATGGACACCACCCACACAGAAGGAGTGAGAAGACCGAGTGCCTTAAGGACATTAAACAGGCCCTTAACACCTAGAGAGCATACAGTTCTGTGATATGTACACAACCTCAAGTGAGAGCTTCATCAATGACAAGAAAAGCCCACAGGAAAGCATCCTGTGCCTCCCTGTAACAAGCCAGTCTGGAGAGTCAGACATAAATACCACCTAATCCTTACATTTCTGAAGTTCACAAAACAAAAACTAGAATTAAAAACAAACAAGCAACACAGATGACTGCTCAGACTGCAACCACAGAAACAAACAGCTAATACAGAAACCAGACACTCAGTAAGGTATCTGCAGATGCTCTGTGCACACAGGAATCATGACATAAATCCATGGGACAACTAACAGGGAAAAACACTTGGGACTAACATGACCCCAAGAACAGCTGAGAAAAGTAGCTGAAGAATGAGAGAAGAGGCTAAGAATCATCAACAGAAGTCTCAGGTCAGGGGAGGAAGATATGGGAGGCAGTAAAATGCCATTCAGTTAGCAAGAAGGATTTTGTCCTGCTTGTCTGCCAATCCTGGCTAATTTATGACTTCCAAGAAATAAGGCTCATCTCTGAGTGCAAAGCATGCTACCAAGCTGAGGCCTTCAAATAGGTCTTTTAAAAGGAGCCATGATCAGATCTGTAAGACTGAGGATGAACAGAAAAACCACACACTCCAATTTGCTCTTTGTCCTGTACTCACAGATTCCCTTTCTTGTGACTAATCAGACAGAATAAACACACTCTTGGAGCTAGATGTCATGGCTGATGAGTCTTAGTCAGATTATCAGGCACAAGTTGTGCCAACTGATATCAGGATGAGCTGATGGATTCTCAATAGGCTTTTCTTTATTCACATTTGGCTTTTGTGACGCATGCCCTTTACTGGGAAAGGAAGGAGCTGAAGGGTTCTTCACACCACAAAAACCCTCAGCAAGAGGAAAAATAACTCTTTTCTGATGCTGAATCTATTCTTCTACTCTTTGGCTTTCTTGCTGACATGAAAACATCAAAAGTTATATGCAGGATGAGATCATGTCAGTGATCTCAATCTGAATGTTACCATATGGGTTAATAGTTTTGCTGGCTCCCACGCTGGAAGTGGTTTAAATTTTCCAGAAGTTCAGCGGTCCAATTTAAGAAAACAAAACACTCCCAAAACTTTAGACATTAATCTTGGGTGCAATTCCAGTACAATCAATGGAGCCACAAGATGGAAAAAATTGGCAATTTCTTTGTATCTCAGACAAGACTAAGGTTACATTGGCCACAGATAGAAAAACTATCTGTTTCTCCCGAGTCAAAAATGAAACTACACATTTGACAAAGAACAAAAACATATAATTCAGTTCAAGCTAGGTTCAAATGCCACAATTTCTCAAAATCTATATTTCACATACATCAAGGACACAATGTTTATATGTTATCAATAAAACTTCCAGAATCTCCTTCCTGCCACGGTCAAATTCAGCTTGCCACAGATGTAATCCGAAGGGAAGGCTTTCTGTGTGCGTATATATATACACACACACAGGGTTTTTTTATCTATAAAAACTGAGATCTGGAATCTGCATGTATGTACACATGAAGGGTAAATAGCTTACAGCAATGGACTCAGTGTATGGGTAGTAATAACTGAGGTCTGGAATCTACATATATACACATATGCATGTATATATATAGGTTATACGCAAAGACTGAACAGAGGCATTCCTCTTGATCTGGAAGTCAAACTTACATCTCTAGGAACTCGAGGGATCAAGCCTTGATTTGCAAGGGTATTTCAGGGACCTAAATATACAGGTAAATGCTGAATGGATTTTACAAAAGCCACCTGAATGAGCTAAGATTTGCCTCACTGAAAAACAGCCTCCTTTGTTAAATTGTGCAAATCCCTCATAGGAACTTACCCACACTTAGCTGCTCCAATAAATTTATGAATCTGTTTCCTTACCTTCCCCCTTACGTGCATTGGCTCAAAGTCAGCAGCTGACTAATCGGACGTGGGTTAGATTCTGGATGGGGACAATGCCTCATTGTGGTAATGGTTGTTGCATAGTGAGTTCACAGCAATTCACAGTTCAAAATGTCTCTCACAATTGATGCAAATCAGAGCAAAATAACACTCAAAATATAAATATAGGGAAAACAACTTGTTGATGGATAAGGAAAGTGATTATTTGAAGAGAAACCAAACCATTAGTGCAGACTGAATAAGCACATAATGAACAAATGGTTAGAAATATCCTCAGCACAAGGACAGTGGAGCAGGTAACCATTTCATCACAGAAAAAGGCAAGAAATAAAATTGGCGAAACTAACATTGTTACATGTGGCTTCTTCACACATTAATACCATGGACTGCTAAAGCACCTATATGCAACCTGCCTGCTCAATCCTCTTTGTACAATTGATATCAAATTTATCACTGGTTCCTATCCATTTGCTACGATAACGATTTTCCCCCAAAACCTGTTTTGATGAAATTTCCCTATAACATCCTGACATGGCAGAGGTGACTCAGGCTTCTGTGCTGCTCATCTGCGCTAAAAACAGCCTCAAGTTTTCATTCTACACTCAGTTTTTAGGTTGAGGTATTGGCAAGATGACAGACTTGACTCTGATCTCACATTGGATTACCATCTGCAGACACGTAGTTCCTCTGTTAAGAATCAAGATTCATCCTAAGGCAGCAGATGAGAAATCAGAATCCAGCTCTACCTTAAAATTGAATTTTCAGATCTCGGTGTCAATGACCAAATAAGACAGAGACCCATCAAGGACAGGTTACAGATAACTAGAAAACTAAACAATCATGCTTAGGGCTTCTGAGCATTTGTGTTGTTGGTTTGGGGTTTTTTTGGCTTCTCTACTTTGCATATGCTTCATTACTAAAAAAAGGAAAGATATCTTAAAAAAGGAAAAAACCAAAATAAATATCTTTGCAGATGAAGCAACAGTTATAAGCTATATAGAAAATCACTACAATAAACCAACAGAAACCTAGCTTTGTGCTCATTACAGGCACTTCATCAGAAGCTTAGATAGGAAGCAAAATATGCAACTCCATAGGTGGGCAATCAGGTACTGAACTCTCTGGGCCTATACTGAAGCTGAGGCACTACCCACAACAAATTGAAAGAAAAATATTTAGTTACTATTAACTGAGAAAGGGGGCACTGACAGTTGTTCCCCCTGATTCAGGTCTCATTGTAACAACAGTCATTAACTGGGATGCAATGGAAAGTTCACAGAACACCCAATAGGGCTCTAATTCTCTTTCCAAATTAAATTTGAACTTGTCTTGTGATGACTCTGGCCACCTTTGGGAAATAAGGCAGTGATCTCAGTCCAGCTCTTAATGAGAAGGTGTCTATGCCACCAACACCTTTACAGCTGATGCTTACAGGCATTATGTTTGCAGTCTAAATAATCAGGTCAGGAATTGACACCAAAGCTGACCCTTCCAACTCTGAGATGAAGCAGGACCAGCTACAACCTGTGTGGAGCTACCACACTGACACATTTATGTCTAACATCAAATGATGTAAATTAGCAATAAAGTTACTGGAAAGAAATCCCTAATTTAGCAGTTTAAATTAACCTTTAGTATTCAAACAAGATGGAACAACAACAATGTAGGAAATCAGATGCAAGACAGGTAACTGGGGATGCCTTTCAGAGTATGAGACCTCACTATCATGAAGCCTGGACCAGCCCAGGAAGGATCAGGTAAAGCCCAACAAAAAACAGTGTAGGAGCCATGGATTTTACAGAGCAAGTTTTAGGGTTTGACCTAATGTGTAAGCAAAACCATATGAACAGCCAATGATAATTTGATTTAGCTGATTAATGAAAAAATAAAAAAGGTCAAAAAGTGATGGCAGAGAAGATTCACAGTGAGTGTATCTGCACACGCCTATTGCCTGCAACAATTTGGCTACTCGTTATTAAAAAGGAATACCGTGAGAAGCTCATATATGACTGAACTAAATGACAGGAAGCAACTCCCATTGAGGAGGAATAAGGATGATTAATATGTTGGAGGGTGATATACATCATTCTCGTTTGTGCTGTTTCCACTGATCTAGAGGAACTGAACACTAAAAATAAAAAACCTCCTCAGTTTAACTAGGATTTTATCATCTGCTAACTTTCATATTTAAAGGAAACGCATCTGTTAAAATTAGAAATTAAACAGAATAAAAAAATTATGGGGAACTCAATTTTGCTTATAAGTTTTGCTCAATAAACAGGACTGCCCAACTGGTTGCATTGAATGGGCTAGTACAAGGTTTATTTGCCAGCTTCTCCTGTGATGTTAGATAGGGAACAATTGTGTTTTGTCAGCGGAATTTGTTGCTTTTTGGAGCACACAGAGAAAGCCTAGCAATAACCAGAAAACAGAACATACACATTAAACAGCAGCTCAGCTTGCAGCAGAGTATTATCTCAGACTCTCCCTCATGCTGATAAAACTTACCCACTCTACAGAAATTGTGACAAGGGAAGAGACTGATATTTATATCAAAAGGCTTGCTCCAAACACTTATACACTAATTCTGAAGAAAAATCCAGAGCCATATAGGTCTATACCCAGTTTTTCAGGTCTAGGAATCATCCAATTAAATTAGAATTTCCTCATCTCTTGAAAAACAAAGCACATTTCTAGTCACAAATCTGGTGAACTTGGCAGCAGAGCAACTTCTGGGAAAGCATTTTCCTAAGCGTGTGGAAGATCAACTTTGGGATTGCCTAGTGCAAGCCTAGAGTAACATCAGGGCTTGTCATTCCAAGGGGCTTGGCCAAAGTCATGACTCCCAGATCACCGTGAGGCCAAAGGAGAGATTTGGCAGCAGGGCACTGGACATGACACAAAGAACTACAACATGACTGCCGAGATAAGAACTTGGGACCTCCAACAAACCCCTTGCTAGAGCTGGTAGGCCTCTAAGGGTTTGGTTTTGCTATGGTCTCACTTCTTGGCATATGCACAAGCCATCTTGTTTCTACTCCCACTTCAAGAATGGCTCAGGCCCAGTTGTTAAAGTGTTCCTACAAGTCCAGTTTCCTGGTATCAGGCAGGTTGTTTTAAAGCAAAGGTATCAAACTGAAAGTGAGTGGTGTTCTCTGTGGAACCCTCAAAACCCTTCAGGCTTCCTTCAAAAAACACCTCACAGTAATTTTCAATTCATTCTGAAATGTAACTGAACTTACACAAAGTTTATGAAGAACAGGGTTTCATCCCCACCACCCTTTTAAGTGTTTTAATGGTGATAATTTACTTTAAAATGAATACCTAAGCCTAGTCTTGTAACAGGTCTAAGATGCTTCCCACACATTCAAGTAGATATTGTCATCATCAGATAAATACTTAAAACACTTGATAGATAACATTGTTTTGAAAGGTGTATTGAGAGCAAATTGCTCACTAACTTTTGAAAACATACTTTTTCCTCCCCAAAACAAAAGGGAAACCCCTCCAGTATTTTCATCTCAGAAGACTGGCCATTAAAAGCCACACTAAAAAAAAACCCTCAGAGGAACACGTTTGAGCTGCATTTTGAAAACTTCTCTCAAATATTAAGAGCTTATTGCTGTATCAATGAAATCAGCAAAGCTGAAGTGGATCTGGCGTACAGAGACCACTTGACCCAGTGGGATCCTGATTTAGGATGCTGCTATGCTGTGAGAGAGCTAAGTCTGCAAGTCAGATCTTTAAGCTAAGAAACTACAGAAACACCCATTTATCATTTCAGGACAGAAGAGATTTTCCTCTGCCATCTGAATCTGAAGATCCTTGGATTCTCCTGATGGTATATCAGACCTCTAACATATGAGTATCAACAGCATCCTCAGTGCTAGAGGACTAGATGGTAATGCAAGGGTTGGATAACTGCCAGTAGGTGCGTGGCATAAAGGGCATCAAATTAGGAAAGCACCTCCATCAGAATAAAGACAAAAACATGACACACAAACAATAGTAAAGGGCTAAGGAGAGCAAGTCAAAAGCGGGAAGCAGTGTCTTCAGCTTTTCTTGATAAATCTATTTTTATTTGTAAAGCACTCGGCTTCTGGAGCAGCTAGGTGTTTATCTGCTAACAACTTAGTAGCATCATCTAACAATAAAACTTCACATCTATTCCAGATTGCTGCTGTTTGTTAAAGACTCCAGTGTATTGCAGAAACTGATGTTGAATTCATCAAGCCACAGAAAGGACAAGTCTATTCACTTACTCTATGTAAATCCACTTTCTTCAGTGTATTTATGCCCTAGTGCATAGTTACAGATGTCTCCAAAGAGGTAACTCCCCTGGCTTTTGAGAATTTACAGCCAAAGGGAGTCCAGGAGCTACAGCACAATCTTGCTTTCAAGCTATGGGCTCCAGCAGCTCTCCAGGAGACCACAACCACCGAGGTCCAGACTGCTATAGGCACTATGTAAGCTTCTATGTCTAACATTTGAAGATTGAAGCTGAGTGGACATATAAAAACAATCAAAGTCTACTTCACCGCGTATATTATTCAGGCAAGTGCATTTGTTAACCACCTAGCAGCAGCAGGTTCTCAGGAGCCAGCAGTACAGGTGCCAGAGCAGAACAGATACCTGCATGCAGGCAGGGAACTGGGAAGAGAGGAAGGTGTTCTCTGAACTGGAATATTAATGGTCATTTTGAAGGTTGGCTATGCTGTAAGCCATTTTGGTTCCCCGACAACACTGATAAAACAACAAAAAATGAAGTGTTTCTAAAACGATATTTTGTTGTTCCTGTGGGGATGCCAATGTATCTACCTGCAAAAGGTAATAGCTCTGTCATGGAACACGGTCCTGATGGTTAAAAACTCCCATAGATCAAAGGAAACAATTAACATCCTAAAGGTTAATGCCATTTGGTTGCTGTTATATGAAGTACACAATGCTTGTTTGTTTGTTCTCTCTAGTTTTTTAGGCTTGCCAATGTGACGCCCATCTACAAGAAGGGCCGGAAGGAGGATCCGGGGAACTACAGGCCTGTCAGCCTGACCTCGGTGCCGGGGAAGATTATGGAGCGGTTCATCTTGAGGGCGCTCACAAGGCATGTGCGGGGCAACCAGGGGATCCAGCCTAGCCAGCACGGATTCATGAAAGGCAGGTCCTGCTTGACCAACCCGATCTCCTTCTATGACCAGGTGACCCGCCTAGTGGATGAGGGAAAGGCTGTGGATGTGGTCTACCTGGACTTCAGCAAGGCCTTTGACACCGTCTCCCACAGCATTCTCCTCGAGAAGCTGGCGGCTCACGGCTTAGACAGGTGGACTCTGCGCTGGGTCAAAAACTGGCTGGATGGCCGGGCCCAGAGAGTTGTGGTGAATGGAGTTCAATCCAGCTGGCGGCCAGTCACAAGTGGTGTTCCCCAGGGCTCAGTACTGGGGCCGGTCTTGTTCAATATCTTTATCGATGATCTGGATGAGGGGATTGAGTGCACCCTCAGTAAGTTTGCAGACGACACCAAGTTGGGCGGGAGTGTTGATCTGCTCAAGGGTAGGAAGGCTCTGCAGAGGGACCTGGACAGGCTGGATCGATGGGCCGAGGCCAACTGTATGAGATTCAACAAGGCCAAGTGCTGGGTCCTGCACTTCGGCCACAACAACCCCATGCAGCGCTACAGGCTTGGGGAAGAGGGGCTGGAAAGCTGCCTGTTGGAAAAGGACCTGGGGGTGCTGGTTGACAGCCAGCTGAACATGAGCCGGCAGTGTGCCCAGGCGGCCAAGAAGGCCAATGGCATCCTGGCCTGTATCAGCAATAGTGTGGCCAGCAGGAGTAGGGAAGTGATCGTGCCCCTGTACTCGGCACTGGTGAGGCCGCACCTCGAATACTGTGTTCAGTTTTGGGCCCCTCACTACAAGAAGGACATCGAGGTGCTGGAGCGTGTCCAGAGAAGGGCAACGAGGCTGGTGAGGGGTCTGGAGAACAAGTCTTATGAGGAGCGGCTGAGGGAACTGGGGTTGTTTAGTCTGCAGAAAAGGAGGCTGAGGGGAGACCTCATCGCTCTCTACAACTACCTGAGAGGAGGTTGTAGCGAGGTGGGTGTCAGTCTCTTCTCCCAAGTAACTAGCGATAGGACAAGAGGAAATGGCCTCAAGTTGCACCAGGGGAGGTTTAGATTGGACATGAGGAAAAATGTCTTTACTGAAAGAGTAGTTAAACATTGGAACAGGCTGCCCAGGGAAGTGGGTGAGTCCCCATCCCTGGAGGTATTTAAAAGGCAAGTAGATGAGGCACTTAGGGACATGGTTTAGTGGGCATGGTGGTGTTGGGTTGACGGTTGGACTCGATGATCTTAGAGGTCTTTTCCAACCTCAACGATTCTATGATTCTATGATAATTTGATATAAAGACAAGTTCCTCACCTGGTGTAAAACACAATAGCTACTGCATATATATGTATTTAGCTTTCACTTCATTCCAGATCCTCTGGAATTTGTAAGCTATTCTATGTCTCGTAATTTATAAGTTACTCCCCCTCATTTTAGCACTCATTTTCAGAAACAGGTTTTATATTTCTTGCTTTTACGCTTGCAAAGTCCCTTCTACTTTGATTTGCCTTAAGGCAAATGTAACCATGCTGTAGCCATGTGTTTGCTTACTGGAGCCACAGTAAATCTTTTTTTAAGGATTGAAAATATCCTTGGCAATGTTGTCCTGCCTTCCTGAGAAAAACAGTGTCCTGACAGGTTTCTAAAGCAAGTGCAGCTGGACTAACGCTGGGTGGGAATTTTCCTTAGGGGAGTCTGGCTTCACTTTTTAAAATTTGTGCTGGATGCCTCAAAAAATGCCTCCAGTTTCAGGGAGTAAGAAGAAAAAAGCAAAGAGGCAAGAATGCAAGCCTACAGAGAGGACAGAGAAGATGATAGTTTCCTAAGACCATTTTGCCTTACGTACTGCATAAATAATTGGCAACAAAAACTTCAGAAAATTTAGCCTGCACACAGTACTAATTAGAAGATACTGTGATAAGACCGGAGTGCAAAAATATTTACTTTAGCCATCATCTTATTTCTGGAAACCTTGCATAGCTAATGTCTGATATATTCCCCTTTCTCATTCCATTGGCTGACAGTGAGCATATGATAAAACAGAAGAATTAAACATTTATAGGTAACAGATACCAGATTGGAACTTCCTTATTTGATTAGATTTTTTTCCCATAGTTAACTCTTGTTACTAATTCTTCACATGTGGCTTTACAAACAGGAGTTGGGAGTATCCTCGGTGCTCACGTAGTGCTGTGTTGCATATCACACACACGGAGGCTAAGACAGTCAAAAGCTGTGAAGATCTAGGCACTTTAGCCTCACTGACCATCATTAAGAAACGCTCTGGCATTAGAAAAAGATGAAACATTCAGAGATACTAAGTATCAGAGGTACCAAGCCTAACATGTATGTTCAAACCTCCTTTGCCAATTTCCAAGTTTCCTAAAAAGGTGGAGGAACACGTGCTATATAGCTTTTTCCCCCCTCAAAAACATGCTCAGCAGGAAGCTTCATAAAAGGACTTTAGCTTCTGTCCAGTGTAAACTGGACAAATTGTCAGTGATTTTGAAACAATTAATTCCTGGCTTTTAACCTGTCCTGGTCACATTGGGGTGATGTGGCTTTCTTTATCATCAGGATTGTTTTATTGCCCTTGAAGGTATATTTTGGAAACGACAGATGAGATTTATTGCAATTGATAAAGAAGTGGTGGTCCAGCATCTGAATCACTCCTCACAGTGTATCAGGGAAGAGCTTACAGAACAGAAGATAAGTTGCTACTGAAATTAAAAAAAAAAAAAAAGTCGGCTCCATATCATTCACTATATTTATTCTTATTTCTAGCTAAAGCCCCAGAGAGAACTTCCCTCAAGAGGTTCATTTTAAAATGTCCCTAGGAGATGAGCACTTGAAATCTGGCTCCAGTATTTCTACCTCAGTAAGAAAGGAACATCTAACAACTCAGACCCTTGTTGTTATGCTTTGATGTCCTTGCTCAATTTCAGAGAGTTTATTTGCAAAACAAGGTTATTTTGCTTCCTTCCTCCCACCTTTTGTATAAGCTACCTAAATTATGTTCTTTATTGAGCACACCTTCTGTTACAGTCCTAATTACAGCACAGCAGACTCGTCTCAGGGGCAGCCTTGATATATAAACTGCCATGTCAAGAATGACAAGAACTGCCACTATGAAAGCCTGAATCTTTTTGTTTCTTGACCCGAGTGCTCAAGAACTGTCATTTTACTGTCACATTCACAAGATCTTTTTTTGCATTTAATTCACTGCATAACTATAGCTTTCTGTACAACCAGAATCCTAAAGGACTGAAATAACTTCTCAGCCTACAGACTATATATAACACTATAAGGTAATGTGATTTTAAATCTTTATTACTGTACATGACCAAGTAGCAGAATTTTTCTCCACAATGAGATGCAGTATTTTGTGCCAAGTTAAGCTAGGTGTCCATGAATAATTCCCATGGTTACTATATTAAAAAGCAGCAACCAGTAAGATAGCTCATGTTTTAGTGAACATCATTTGCCAACCATTTTATGAGCACTATAAACATGAACTGTCTTCACCTTCATCTTAAAGGATAACACAACACAGTATTTAGCTTTCTCAGATTTACATGATTCAGAGATCAGAGCAGATCTAGGTATTTCAGTATCCCAGAAAGTGAATTTGAGGCCACTATTGTTTTTCATTGCTTACTAAAAGACAGGCTGGGTTAAGCTGCAGAATTAGCTCTCCTCTGATTTTACCAGTGCCAGTCCATCATGACTGTGCCCTACTACAAAGGGGCAATCTACAAAGCACCTCATCATTATGCTTTTCACATGCATTGTACCAAAACATCTACCCAAGCAGTTTCCAAAGGATGAGCGCCTGTGGGAGACATGGGGTTTGTGCTGTTCAGGATCTGACTGTTCAAGACTGGGCACTTCAGTGACTACAGCCAAAAATACAAATGGTACACTATTTATAGAGAGGAAATAGATCAAATTTGAAAATGAACCACTCACTAACTCAACCTGAATATAGCTTCTAGGAATAATCTGCACTTGGTTGATTTCCATATTATACATTACCACATTACTACAGCATTTCCATCCCAAGGCGCTCACCCTCCCCTGCATGGGCTGGGCCTTTGTTCAGTGTAAAATGCACCCCAGTGGGAAACATCCTTTTGTTGCAGCTGCACCTGAAGGCATCGGTTCCCCTCTAAGGACATGTCACACCCAAAACATCAAGCATTTGGTCTTATAATATGGCCTTTTAAAACTTCATCTTCTTAACAAAGCTAGTGAAAGCACTGTAGAGTTTTATGGCTATAAAACCTAAACTCAGATGATAGTGTCTATATGCTGTGAACCACAGCAGGCAGCTGCTTGTCATGTGCGGTCAGCAAGTTCTCCTTCGAGTCACCAACACTGCCTTTATTCCTACCTCACCCTTCCCTCAGCTCAGAGGTGAAATTTCTCCCTGCAATGTAGGACATTAACCCTGTCATTACAAAGTTGACACTAAAAGATGAACTATGCACTACTTCACTGAGAAGCCACCTTTAAAAAAAAAAACAGATGTTATACATCTGATCCTTAGCATGCACCCAACAAGAGCAGCCCAGATTTCCAGCAGAAACGTGTCAGTTTCCCTTTCATTTACAAGTTACCATAGGAGCTGTGGATAAATGTGCTTGTACGTGGTGAAGGAGGATTAAAATGGGCTTCTTCCATAAATATATGATAGCCATTTTACACCTGACAGTTGTAAATGTTGTACAAGCACAAAATTCCATTTATTAATATTTTAAGAGGAAAATTAGATTAGTACAATGAAAATATTGTACTTCTGAGTTACTGAGGTAACACAAACCACTATTCCAAACATGCTAAGTAATGTATTTCAAGAAGCTACTAGGTGCTACAACACAAAACCAGAGAAGTACACTGGATACTGGTATACAACTGGCATACATACAGCACATCCATATTTTGCCACATACTGTGTCCTGAGATGCACTATAAAGAACCACAGGTTGAATTCTTCCTTCATTTACACTGGCATGACTGTACTGGCTTCAGTGGGACTGGACTGGCATAGCAGAAGGAATCTGTTCTTCCCTGCGGTCTTTTCCTCAGAAACGCAGCAATCAAGCTTCCTGTCAGAGTAGCTAACTGCAAAAAACCCACAGACCTTGGGTTTATCTGGAGCCATCGATACATATTTGTGGAGAAACCCTGAAGAATGTTCAGGTTTCTCAGCCCGACATGCTTCAAGCAATTTAACAATTGGAAAGAATGCATTTCTAAGTGAGCATTGTATAAACATTATTTTCTGCAGCCGTCTGCATCTTTTTTCTGCTGTAACCACACATACCTAAGTATGACTCATGCCCATGACAGGAGCCTGGAATTCCTGTGTCCCAAGCTATAAGCCAAGACATCAAGTTATCCAGTTTCCACAGACGACTCCTGTTTTTAATCCAGCATTTCCTCTCACCCAAACCTCGCTTCTATATAGTATTTTACGTTGCAAAAGTTTTAGAGATAGCCTTGTCCTCCTCTTCTGCTTTTTATACACAGAGGAAAAATTGTGGCTGCCCAACTCATATGGATGACAACCCAAAGTTACAAGGTCACCTCAACTTGTTTGTGAAGCACCATAGTTTAGAGGAATTATTTACATACATGTATAGAAAAAGCACAGCAGCTCTGCTAATTAATATTTTGACATCTACTATTCCTGACCATCAAGCCTGCAGTAAACTCTGTGTTAGCTCATTCCTTGTGCAAATAATTCTGCAAGGCAAAGAACATGATGCATCAAGTATTATCAATTTACAAGTATCCTCTAAATCTCTGCACGTGCTTCACAGATATCACACATTTCTTTTGTTTCAATGAGCTGATATTCAAACAGTTACAAACAGCATTGGCCAATTCTATACTTCAACTGCGAATGCAATTAGCGTAATTGGCTGTTAATCTACATATAACAGGAACCTGGGACACATTCTCAGCAGGCATGCAACCATGCAACCCCTCTGACCTCAGAAGATCCATGCTAGCTGACACTAGGGCTAAATCCAACCTGTAGTGCCTGGTGCTTTTGTTACAGCACTCACTGCTCTTCTTCCCTCAAAGTGAAAAAGAAAGCTGGAGATCAATTACAGATGCAGACAAAATCTCCCAAGCCACATTCAGTTTGGTTTCTTTATCATCACTTAGTCCAGATACCATGAAATGTTCAACTGCACGAAGGCACAGACTCAGATATCATATATTAATGTTATCTATTACTCTGTGCCTTTGGGGAGGGGAGCTTTCTCTCTCCCAAGCTGCATATTTTTAACATCTGCTATTTTAATGCAATTTTAAAAAAATATTTTAGCTCTGGAGCAAAGAGCTTATTGGATGGCAGAGTCCCACAGAGCCTGAATTAGGTGTTTCAGGTCACAAATCTCGTATTTCAGCCTTTTTTTAGAGGCACATATTACCTGGGGAGAAAGTTCTGCTGTTTGCATCTAGCAACAAGCAGTGTAGAAGAATGAAGATTTATTTAAAGCTACTTTTTATACATTTTAAAGAGAAGAGATGACTGTTTAAAGATGTTGAACACCAAACTGAGTGTGCTTTTAACCCCTTTCCTGGCAGTGCGGAGAGGAATCTCTGCCAAATGAACTGGAAGACTTCCACTAGGAACACTCATCTGCCCTACACACAGGGCTACCGCTAAAATCAGTGTCCCAAGGCACACTGTGCAAAGGGACAGTGAGAGAGAAGGAGAACCCCTATCTCGAGCTTACACACACTGTTTTGGGCTTTTGCATCGGGGAAAGCCTCTGTCAGAGCTGTATCTGCATAAATGAACAAAGGATGGCCGGGACACTGGTACACGTGCCCCGCTGGTGCTGGGCTTACCTTCGAGCCTAGTGCATCTTTACATGCACGGGGATTCCCCATCTAACTGCCCCTACAGCCAGTGACACAGAATTGGGGAGGTTTAGCTAAAATAGCCCCATCTCGTGACTCCTGTTAGTATTACACAGAACTACTATTCAAATGAGTGCTTTGTTTCTATTTTAGTTCTTTCAAACTAAGCAATATCTTGTAAGACTGTAAGAGGTTTCCCTTACACTTTTCATCATAGAGCAAATACAGTTTTAGCATATGGCTAGCAGATTAACAAGAGGAGATCTGTTAACAGGAGACCACCGCAGAAGTGATTCCCACAAAGTTGCAGATTCCCTGCAGAGCTCAGACCCGTTGCTTGCAGCCAGAGCTGCCCTCCACATGCCTTTCCCTATCTGTGTTTGGAGAATGTGCTCCCCAGCCATTGTGGGTAAATATCTTCCAGGGAAAGTACTGGCTCCCTGCAGACAAGATCAGGTCTCAATAAAGTCCTAGTACACAGCTCCCTACAAAACAGGGTGGGGAAACAGTCCAACAACTCAAATGCGGAGAAACAGTGCCTTAATGTAAGGGGCTCACCAAGGCAGTGCCCACCACACCCCTTTCCAAACCAGTATGCCCCACTCTGTTCAGGACCAGTCAAAGACCTCGCACTGTGGCAATGCCCCTTTAGAACAGAGGGCTGTCCAAGACGCGCGACTGCATTCGCCTTTTGTCCTAAAAACATGGACTTAATCATGAAAATCTGACACAACTGAAGTTAGCGGTTTTGATCTTGGGGATTGTTTGTACGCTTAATACAGAAAGGCTGTATCTGATTTTGTTGGTTCCCACTAACAATCAGTGCAAAATGATGAGGTATCGATGCTATCTGAATTCTTTCCTCATTACACCAAACTTAAGAAAACATGCTGTGGCAATTTGCACTTGTGACATAATGAGTGTCAATTGCTACAAAGGAAGCACAGACAATCTGAGAACTAAGGGATGTGAGGATTAAAGTGATTCTCTCAGACACTCACTTTTATCTTAACTAGGAGGAGTCTTGCTATTAAATTCCACAAGCAAGCACAACTCTGAAAAACTCAGTTGGTAGCAGTGCCTGATCTCCCACGTGTTTTCCAGTGCAAGGAAGCATTAAGAGGATCTGGTTCCCCTTCGGAAAGCCACAGGACTGTTGTGTCCCTTTTCAAATATTGACAGTGACCCCCCACGTACAGCATCAAGGAAAGTTTGAGTCACAGCTTCCCCAGCTCACCAGTCTCCATCCTCAATTCATCTCAGTGCTCTTCCCAAGCATCCCCCCGCCTCGTTGCATGCCTCAGATTTCCTCTCTAATTGTCTTTGCATAAGAAACGTGCCCTTGACTATCTCAGAAGCACCTCTTTAGCCCCCCCAAACTCCCTTCACCCCACGGTTGCTGCAGTGATAACCCAACCCATCTGTGGTGGGCCAGATGCTTTATCACTGTTGTACAAGCAGCATCACTCCTTTGGGCTAGATTCTGCTCACAGTGCAAGAGGATAAAAGAGCAGTGCTTGTTTTGTCTATGCTGCACCTCACAGAGCAGCACAAGGCTCAGGATGGGCAAAAACCCCACACATCTCCCCAGAAGCTGAGAGCCATCTGCAGCCTGCAGTGTGTCCCCACCTGCTTGCTAATGGCCTCCAAAGGAGATCATTTAAAGCTTGCTTGGTTAAGTATAAATTGTTTAATCTTTGCAGTGTAGACATGCCTAATCCACAGCAGCATGAGATTAAATCGAACACTTGTTATTGTTTTGCTACGGGAAGCAGACTGTTTTTAAGGGGCGGGGGGGGGGGGGGGGGGGGAACAC
>NW_008795907.1:853296-867337 GCF_000699145.1 Aptenodytes forsteri | reverse complement strand
GGGGAGGGGGGGGGGAGGTTGGAAACCTGTGTCATTTCCAAATAGATCGCAGTAACTGATCTCAACTAAATAAGAAAGTTTCCTTAATTTTTTCCCTGTCACCTAATTTCTGTTTTGTTGCCTATTTTATGCCTATGACTTGTCTTGAGACTAAAAGCTCTTTACAGAGTTCATCACTTTCAATACATTTATACAGCACCAAGCACAAGAGAACACTAAACAGATGGGCCTTTAGCACTATCAAAATATAAATGTATAATCATATGCTGCATCTCTAACCTACAGGGATCAAATCTGGTATAGCATGCAAGAGTCCTGGGGCAGGACCCTTCTTTCATTCTGCTGCACACCAAGGCAGTGCAGTAAGCCACGGCCTAAAGTTAAGCTTTTAGATTTTGGAATTATGTATTTAGAAACTGTACATCTTCCGACTTTTTGGAGCATGGTCCAGGTTGGCTCCAACTTACTGAAATGCTGTAGCCACAGAATGCTGAACAGTAACTGAAGCATATACTGGTCAAGACCAGATACAGGCAGTAACAGTAACTGAAGCATATACTGGTCAAGACCAGATACAGGCAGTAAAGTGGTTATTCACACACATTTTTGGTCCCTGAAGTCTATTTCAGATGGCTGTACTTCAGTGTAATCACCTTGACACACAGACACAAGAGGAACTTCAAAGAACTCCTCTGTGATAAAACAGCAGGACTCAAGCAGGAGCCCTCAGCTGCAAAGGTTAAGCAGATACAGTTGATGCCCCAATTGAGCAGAGCTAAAAAAGGAGATTATGTGAGTGCATTTGCTCATGCCTTCATTCCTCCTGTCCCCCAAATGGGCTAAAGCTTTGCCCTGTCAAACTCTCTTTGAGAAACAAGGTGCTCCATCTGTTAATCTTGTCTTGCTGCTTTTCCTGTAAAAGTTAGTACAGTGGCTTTCCAAGCTAAAATCAAGGCCTCCAGATCCCTGATGCTGTATGTCTAGAGGAAGCATTATTACCCTGAGCTTATAGGTGGGGAACAGTTTGCCTCTAGACTACTCAAAAAACTCTTAGCTGAGCCCAGGGCTGAACTGAAGTTCTGCCTCCCAGCCAGTCCTTCAGTCAGACCTTTCTTTCTTCTCTCCAATAGGATCTGTGACTTTTCCATAGAAAAACTGTAGAAACTGTTACCGTTTCTGCACATAAATTTCCACATATGAGGTTGACAGAAGAAGGAAGAAAAATAAGACAGTGGCCAGTAAAGTCAGAGAAAGTAGCATACGATAGCTGTCAGAACTGGTCAGAGCTGAGATTCCCAGGTTTACACATCCAAGGAATCGAGTCAGCTTCCTCCCAATAAATATTTATTGGGACCACTGACCACTTCCAAGGTCAGCATGTGCCAGATACCGACCTTAATTACAACAGCACAAACAGCTTTTATCAATCATGAAAGTCATTATTCTCCAGGTGCTGATAAGCCTGTTCCCAGCCCTACTCCAACTTTGTTATTTTTAATAACTTATTCTGGAAGGATTTGGAATGTGAATTCCCTTTTCCATTCATTCCTTTCTGTTATTACAGTCAGGGATTCCAGCAGTTGGTTTCAAGCGATATTTACTGCTAAAAGCCTGTCAGACATGCTGACTGGAAAATATTCATTACACTGAAAAAAGAAACCCCTCTTTCTGTCGATGCACTGGATTTCTGCACTCCAGGCAGTCAGCTTCACACCACCCAGACAATTTCATACCAAGGAACAATTCAGTTTTGAATTCCAGAACTTCAAATATTAGTAGCAGCAAAGAAAACAAGCAAAAAAAATGGTGTTTTCAGTGACCTATGTAACTTCCCTCAAACAGCCAGCAATGTTCTTAGCCAGTAAATGTTAACATCTGTAAGCCCCAGCTCTAGTCTGTTATATCACATATTCCTGCTAGGCTTTAAAAAAATCCCCCCCTCCCTCTTCCAGTTCAGTCGTGTACTGGAAGATACTGCACTGGGACCTCAGGAGGGGACACTGAGCTCTCAGGGACTTGTGCTGGTTTGTCACCTCTGCACCCTTCCAGCCCCTACCTGCCACAAAACCCCACGGGTGGCCAAGATAACCCTGATGGCCACAGCAGCCTTACTTACCCACTTTATGAAGCAGGATATGATCAGCAGGTCTGACAACACCCCTACCTCCTCTGTAACCCCAGGATTTCCAAGGGGAACCTCAGACTATGGGTGCCTATGCAGAGCCTCAGCTGGAAGAAAACTTTGAATCAACTGCAAGGCTCCAGGAAGGCCTTTTCACCCTGGAAAAAGGAACCAGTGGGGTAAGGGTTCCCACAATTCTTCTCTCATTTCCCCAAGTTTCACAGTTGGCTGACAGAAGAGGAAAACCCAGCCTTGTAAGATTTTGGGGGCATGTCTGGTGCACACCATGCTCAGGTTTTCAAATGGAGGTCTGAAAGACTTTCAAATGTGCCAAACCGACATCAAAATCTAGTTGGTGGCAGTAACAACGCAGAACAGAGTCTAGATTACAAAACAAGCTCACAAAGTTTTCAGTAGTTCAGATGCAGCTCATCTGCAGCACATACTGTGCAGAACTATTACAAAAATATTCCTCCGAAAGCTCTTCCCAACATCTGCACTTTTTAAAGTCACAATTAAGAGCTGTTGAATGTTCTGTTCCTGCCATTTTTCCTAAAAATCATGCCTTGGCAGATAAACCACTGTTACATCTTTTCTGCTGCAATGTCCTTCCTATGCCAGCTACAATGCCAAGCACTATTTATAGCCACATAAAACCAAAATGCACTTATACAAGATTCTCTTAGTAAACCCAAGTTAAGGAGGAATTGCAAACAGATCAGCTTCTTTGTGTAGTAAAACTATTATCATAAATCTAGGATCTAGAGAACTGCAAGCCTGCATAGCAACAGAAAAGTTCAACAGTTGAGTCCTGTTCTCCTCACTCAGGTAAGGCCAGAGTACCTGCACCAGGACCTACAGTCCTCCAAGAGATCAGGAAAAACCCAGGATCTGTCAGGGCTGGACCAGTGCTGTTCCCCAAGAGGGGGGAAAAATACAGTCTGTGGAAGAGGATAATTGTTTCTGAACTACCTCGGCTCCTTTGCAGACCTTTCTAGTGGTGACAGACACATACTGCTATTTTGTTAAGTTTAATTCTCACTGGTCCTTGTCAGGTTTTGGGTAACACATCAAGACCTTTTTCTCCAGTCCCCACTCTTGATACAGGTAATGTCCTAATCTCCCGGTCTCCATTAGATGTCCTTCCTCTCAGCAGATGGGACTGGGCATGCAAGAGGCTGGAGCCTCCCCTGCCCTCCACCTGACACGAAGAGGGAGAAGAGCTGGGCTGGCAGCACAACTGCCCACTCTGCCCAGGACATCTCTTGCAGGTGTAAGGCACTGTAAGAGTATACAAGCACCACCATGCCTGTTTACTTGCCACAGTTTTGCATTCCAGCCTTCCACAAAATTAACCCTGACCTACACCATTGCAACCTCATTTACAATCAATTATTTCAAGGTAACGCAGCAGCAGTGCCTTGGAGAACATAGCAAACCAGAAACGCAACCCTGAGGTATGGTGTCATTGAGCACTAAAGAGTAGGTCTTATGACTCATCCCATTACTGCATATTACAGGATGCTAATTATGGCTCAAGAAGACCAGTGAGATATATAGGTATGGAAAGAGTCTGGAGCCTCTGAAAATGTTGGACACACTATAAGAATAAGACCTGCATTAGACTGCAACATGAGATAAAATTGTAAAGGGAGCAAGTGAAAACATTGAAAATAATGGGCTTCTTGCAATTATAACGTTGTCAGCCTCTTGTGTTATTTCTTTGAAAAACTACTAGCTTTTCCCTGTAATGATCAGAAGGAGGGCATGTGCACACCTATGTAGGCACCAAAGACATTTTTAAAACCTACTTTCAATATACTTTTAAAGTTAAAAAAATCAAGGTGGAAACTTCATATTGCAACAATCTTCCTTCAAGCATGCTTTAGGGTTTTCACAACCCCAAATCATAGTGACTATTCAAGCGAGGACACAATGAATCAAACATTTCCTTCCCTTAGAGCTGTTGCTGGAGGGATGCAGTCCTCAACTAATTGACTGTCTCTTCTTCCCCAAGGAGGGACCCATTGCTATGTATTGTACATTGGACATTCCTGTGACCCTGTTTTCTCAACTTAGACCACCCCTTCCTTCTACTCCATCTTAGGAAGTTCCTACAGCATCCGTCATTGGTACAGAAGCAGAATGCTCTACCACAAAACATCCATAAGCCCTCTTCTAATCAGCACAGCTGAACAGCACAGCCCGTGCTGGGATACCTCACACCCCACAGCTTTTTTCACATTTCTGACCACAACACATTTCATGGAAGAAATTTCCAGCAAACTTTTGTATGAGTGTGGGCTTACATCAGGTTCTTAAATTATTGCAGTGTAGGTTACTGCAATTGCCCTATAATGCCAAAATTTCATGGTATCTGCAAACAAGAGACCAAGTATTTAGACTAGGATTTTTCAGAAGCACTGAAGGATTGATAGTCCCTACCAAAAAGTCCTTAAAACCCTTCTGGAAACTGTTTCTTCACTCTATTTTAATCTTTCTATAGAAGTAACACATTTAACTGGTGCAGGGATGCTGAACAAGTAATGAAAAGGTCAAACCTAGCAACTAGAGTTATTTCAGTATGAGGTATTATACTGTGCCCATCTATACTAAAAGAACTAGCAAGGTTGTGAAGCCAGGTGTTAAATAGTTCAGAGAGATCTGTTGAGCCTTTGTGTTGCTTCCTGAAAAGCCTGTTTTATGATATAGTCTAATTACACGATCACATCATATTTTTCTCCAGAAGTTCCCCACCTCATTCAAGACAGAATAAATGACAGTATTATGTTTCACCTTCTGTGACCGGTACCTATCCCATGGTCCTATTTACTGCACACTGTTCAAAGTGTGCACTAAAGAAAAATATTTCTTTATGGCCTCTTCCAGTGCTTGGCACTCTTGCATCCAAGCACTCCAAACACCAGTGAAAATCTTTTCACAGTAAGACAAGGAGATGAGGTGCTTTTACTATGTGTACACAAAACAGACTCTGCACCTATGAAAAGGCATTCCAGACCTTAATCTCAGCCAGCTAAGACCAATTTTCAAAACTCTTGACATTATATTTGGTTCTTGGCTGGCTTAAGAAGCTGTTTGGGACTCTGGCACTGAGCAAAACCAACCCCAAAATAATGAATATACAAATAGCAGATGCTGGTGAAAGACTCATTTCCACAGGAACTCATGGTGGGCACAGATAAACACGTTTGAAAGGCAAAGCTCAAACTCCCCTTCCACAAAGCTTGCCTGTTCTCAACTTCTCCTGGGACTCCCCTTACAGCATACCTACACGGAGGTTCAGGTGTGAAGCAATTCTTGTAGCAGAAGGACCAGCCACTTCCTGAGCACAACCAGGTGCAGGGAAGGGGTGAAGACTCAGCTGGAAATGGTACCCTCTGATCCTGTACTGAAAGGGTCAAAGGCTCCCTAGGCAGCCTTTGTCCCATCATGCCACACACCGCTTTCTCCTTTGAGACCTCACCATTTCACCTGTGTGTGTGCAGTTTCCTAGGCTTGCCTGTTTTAAAATTACTTTTCCATATCCAAGTCTTCAGACTCTTCACTCCTAGTTTTCTTTTTCCATCTCCCCATTTAGCTTTTAACCTTTCTGCAGGCCAGCCAGCCACATTCATCCCCCAGCTCCTGGGTGCCACACGGCCACCAGAAAAGGATGCAGAAAGCACACAGGAGAGTCTCTGCTCCCACTATGTATCTACTTTTCCAGCAGATTTTTGGGGAAATGCTGATGTACTCCAGAAGGCATACCCACGATGAACTGCGAAGCAGCTACCAAATCAAATAATTTCAGAGCCTGCAAGACTGGAGAGCGTGGAAAGACCTCTCACTTGGTCAGGTTTGGATGGCTCTTCCCCACAGGAGCAGAGGCCAACCCACTAAACCAAAACAGTCTGTACTGGAAATTTCAGTCCATAGCCCAGTGGTCTTAAGACCTTTACGAAGGAAAATTTATAAAAATAAACATAACAGTACCTTTATAAATACATGCACCATTCTTGCTGAAGCTTCCCAAAAACATCCAGCCTGATGCAGATATGCAAACTGGAAAGTTTTAGTGCACTGTACTTGAAGTCTGATAAAGTTTGGAAGAAAGGGGCAGACCACTTTGCCTGTTGCTCCAGCTCCACTTTTAACTATGCGGATAATTGGTATTAAGAAGCTTCTTTAAACAACTGAAATATGACCAAGTGAAAGCAGGGCTTCCCAGGAAGTCCTGCTGCTGGCTGAGGGGTCAGCCCCAGGGTCCCACACTGCCAAGAGTGGCAACTGTCGGCTGGATGCGGTTGGGCTGCACATACAGCCCTGTCCTGGTTGCTATGGAAACATTGGTGATGTCAGCACTACGATGAAAAAGGACCTGAAAGGTAAACCAATGAGCTCAAATTAACATCTGCACATGGATTGTGAGCAAATAAAGTCAAGAGCACTGATATCTCAGTTTGCATTTGTCTACTATGCATCTAAAAATGCACTTGCAAACTTTTAAGTTTAAATTCAACACTTTTGATGTTTCCAAAAACCCTTTGGTATCCTCTGCTGAAGTGTGGATATGGCTGTTCTGTAATAAAATAGGCAAAAAGTGACAAACACGCAAGAGCATTTCTGCTTCCACTGCTATCTCCCTTCCCACATGCACAGAGTCAGCGTAGCAAGCTCTGCAACTTTCCCATGAACTAAAAGTAGCAACATTGGAGCAAAAGTATTGAGTGTCAGTGATGATGAGAAAGTTTTGTCAGGAAAGAGCAGATAGCATCTGACACGTGGAACAGCAACAGTAATGTGGAAATTAGAGACCTAGGCATATGCTTTCTAAAATTATCCATGAAACTAAAACCAAGGGCAACATACTTAAAATACTCTTATAGGAGGCCTGCAGACAGCATGCATGCTGCAGGACTGCTGTCTGAACAGGATTCGCAAAGCAGCCTCCCCTGTGTTGGACCTGGAGTCTGCCTTTGGGTGAGCACGGACTCCAACATTAGCCTGTCCTTTCCCACCTTGAATGCTGATGTCTCCACCACCACATGTTATTATAACATTGCTAGCAAGACACACTCGGACATACCTTTGGTAGCTCTTGTTTCATGCCAGATTGGTCAAAATATTCCACATTTATTTTATTGCTGCCTAATTGACTTTCCTCCCCCCAGGATAGCACTAAGCACAGCCAGAACATTTATTTGTTTGATGCAATGTGATTTTCAACCAACTGTGGAAAAAGTTGGCTTCCCAGTCAGCCTCTCAAGGACAAAAGTGACGCTGCAGACAATATTTCTCTGAAAATAGCCCCAGTTCCCCCTCACCATGACCCTGCCTTCAGACAGCTATCCCTGGATTTGCTGCTGCCCAGTAACTCACCATGCACTAGCAGAGGGGAGCACAGCCCTGCCTGACACACAGCAGTGCTGGGCCAATGGCAATCACATGAAGACAAGGCAAAACATGGGCACTGGTTAACCAGGACAGTGCTTGGGGGATGTTACTTTAACTCTTCTCAGTCACAGCTTCCACTGGGGAGCTTGTGGCCTGCCATGGAGGATACCTCATCCCCATACAAGAAGCAGACAGGATCTCTAGATCTTTTTGAAGCAGAGAAGATAAAAATAGATACTTGCAAAGCTGATGGTTGATGAATCTCATGCTGCTTCACTGACACTTGAGAATTTTACCAGCCATTCCCCACCTTCCCCTCACTTTATCAAAACCTCCAGTTTCAAATTATCTCCCGGTGTAAAAACAAGAGACTTTGACACCAAACCATGCAACAGAAGCACTCTTGATCTGTGGTTACCTTACACCACTTGCACTCCAGTAACACAACCCATTGAAATCAGTGACCCTATTTCTTCCTAGGGCTGTTGCTGTTCTGGGGAGCACAGGAGGAGTGCCACAAGCCTCACATCAGACAAGGTCAAATACAGTTCTTGCTGATCATGAAACAGGCAAACACAGAGAGGAGCTACAGGAGGAAGCTCCTAGTAAGAATGCAGCACTAGGAACAGCCCTGCTGTGAACAGCCATGAGCAGGTGAGTCAGTTCTCATGCTTCTAAATGACATATGTGCCATCCCACATGCATGGGGAAGATGGATTCAGCATTACTGGCAAAAATCAAGTGTTTGAGAAAGGATTTTGATGGCAAAGGGAATGACTTAATGGGGCATCTCACATGAAAAAAGTGTGAGAATAGGAACAGTGACACTTGTGGAGGAAAAAAAGATTAATAGGGGCATTAAGGATGGCATCATTAGCCTAGCAGAGGGAACAGTAATAAGCAACCAGGCTGGGTAAAAGCATGTGGGAGTTACATAGGTAGTCTGGATAATCAGACAACATATGGCCAGTTTGAGAATGAAGCTTTCATGAGGTCAATGAGGAATGAATTCTGCCACACAGCCTGAAAGCTGAGAAAGTTTATTTAAAGGGATAGACAAACCCCAACAAGTTATGTATATTCTTCAAAAACTAACATGCAGAAGGCACAACACCATTTCATGCTAAGGCTGCAGTCAACTGAACTGGGACTAGACCCTTAGCCTTCACAATTCAAGTTGCATCTATTTTGATTTGGTGTTCGTGACCACAAGTACTGCATTTGCCCTGTGTGCTCAGGCTGTTAACCTACAAGAAACAGCCATACTCTTTACTGATAACTCCACATTCTGCTGGTGCAAGAAGGTTAAAGAGTGGCATAATGAACTTGTCCTGACCCTATAGCCTCTAAAAGAGCAATAGAGCCAAGTATGTGAGGTGGGCTTAGACAATCTGGAAACACAAACAGGGAAGGCACTCCCTCTCTCCAGAGGGAGACCTGGTAATCCTGCAGATTGCCTTCCTCCCAACTACTCAGCATAACCCTGTTACCACCCTGAAGTAGCAGTTTGCATAAGGTAATATACTTTGAATATTTCAGGTTAAAACCTGCCCAAAAGTCAAGACAAAGCTTACCCTACACAGCAGACCCAGCTAAAGCTGTGCATCAATCCTTTAGCAGCACATAGGCTAGGCAACAAAATCAACACAGAGCCCTTACACTTAGGCATGAGGTTGCTTGATTCAGGACATCTGTTTCAGATGTCGCTGAATAAGGGTGTCATCCCAGGAATGTCTGTCTCCTTTCCAGTAGGATGACCAGTTGTCATCCTTACCCTCACTGGACAGACAGGGCTCTTGCCTGACATCTACAGTAAGGAAAACAGCCAGGTGAAAGATTCTTAATTTTGGCACTGACCAGGGAACGCAAAGCCTTTGCTGAACGCAGACAGTATGCCTTTTCCCTCTTGTATCCAGCGACATCCAGTAAACACCACAGTTCTCTCCTGACTCTACTAGTTTTACACTGCAGTCAAGACCCCCAGAGCCTGCAGTACTGCACATTTGCACCTCCTGCAGTGCTTTAGCCCTGCAATAGTTAAAGATCCCATCCAGAGTCAGGATTAGCATTTGACGCCTTTAGGATCTTGTGGCTAATAAAAGCCAGGAAAATGTTATGGAAGAAACCAGGAACTGCTTCAGAAAATTGAGACACAGGTGACAGGGAACTAAAATCCTTCTCAAGCTCTTCAGCAAAAGCTGAGGTTTGGGTTTGTCAAGAAGATCTGAGTCTCATGCAGACATTCAAGGCTTGGGCCAAGGTCAGGCACAATACAAAAGAAAACAAGCAAATATTAATGCCTGGCTTTACTCCTTTATAAAAATTCAGTCCAGCTCCAGTCCTAATTTTCTTATCATTTCTTAGCATTTCTGTCACCCTGTATGAACTATGTGCTATTGATGTATGTACCCAATGTAAAGATTAATTGAAGAACCACAATTCAGGACATTAACTTAATTCCCTTCTGCAGGTACTCTGCAGTATTTCATACAACTTGTGGCCAGGAATATTTTATCAGTTCCATGCAAGAGGACTCACAGCAAGTGCTGTTGCTCAGCCTTGGTTAGCTGAAGCTGCCGCACAAATTCCAGATCACAGAGGCTGGGGAGGAGACAGGACAAGAGAGGGAAGCTGGCTCTGATATATGAGGATGATGGGCAAGTACACAGTCCTTTATTTTAGACTGAGAGGGATGCTCACAGCAAGAGTTGGGGCAATAGTGCCATTGCTTTTGAGTCCTAAGATAGGAAAAGCAGGGTCCGTGGGGTCGAATTTCCTTCCAGTTGCCTCAGTGCTTTCAAGAATAAGAGCTAAGCCTGATATTTACTCCTGGTTTTAGGAATAATTATCCAGCAGCATGAAACTCCTTCACCTAATTTGGAAGAAAGGAAAGCAAAGACTATCAGATTAATCCTGCTGGTAAAAAAAACAGAGAAATGCATTAGTAGAAGTTGTACCACTACTTGAAGCAGACAAAGATATCACAAAAGATAGTCTTAACTCTGAGGACAGGAAAGAAGAGCTCTGCAGCCACAGAAAGCTGCTGCCTGGCCAGGGACTGGTCTCAGCCCAGCTTTAGGTGCTGAAAGGGAGGTTTCTCCAAGCACCTATACTCACATTTAGACACCTGCTCAAGAACAGAGAGCGTAAATGTTTTCCAAGCCACCCTTCAGCCTCTGCTGGGCTGCTCCCTAGACTTGGTTTAATATGGTGGATGTTTTGTTCAGGGAGCTGATGACTTTGTCCATCCCTGAGGGGATGACTAACCACTTTCTGGAAGTTTAAGTATTCAGACCACTTTAAGACACCTGTCTGGAAGGTGCTATCCAGGAGGCAAAACAAGCAGCTAAAACACAGGTTGCCCCCAAGGTCATGAAAAGGGTAATATATTGGTTAAAATAGAAATTCAAACAAAATATTCAGAAAGAGAAAAACGTGTCCAAGAAGGCAGTTTAGCAGTTGGCAACCAGTTTTAGAGTTTGACATCTCTGAATAAGAGGGTCTACATAAATACATTTTTACACTTTTTTACATCAGCTCTTAAAGTCAGACCTCAGTCCTGCAGCTGATTCAGAGCTCTGCTCATGATGCAGAAACTTTTACAGGTCTCACCAAGACTGCCTTTTTTGTAATTTAATATAAATGCCAATTTCAGCACACAAATTAACTGAGGCCAACTCTTTGAAGAGCTGGCTATCCTCAGTTCCCAGTGAAGTCAAGGAGAGCCAAGGCATCCGTAAAGGCACAGGATCAGAGTATATTAGAAAATGGACTATTACCATGTTATAAAATCCTGATACATTCAGCTAGTTAATGCCTCTGAGGAGTAGAAGGGTAGACAATAATAGGAGCTAACAGTTCATTCCATAATATTAGAGGAAACTAGATGCAGTCAAATTCTGTATTTCAGCCTAAATATTGTTAATGCATTTCTAAATAGGTGGGCAAAAAAAATCAGTCAGTTTTAAGTATTCTCTAGATAGAATAATTAAGTCTCCATTGTGACATGTCTCTGTAGGCATTTATTTTTCCATTAATAGAGGATCAGAGCTATAGTTTAATTATTCATAGGGTTCTAAAGAGATACTCCATTTTATTCAAAAAGTCATTGGATTACAGGAAAAGTCCACCAAGCTCCCATACACCTTAATAAGGCAAAGCAAGCAACATGAAGGGCAGGCTCAGAACAGAGGGAAAGGAAGGCAGGAGAGTACTGCCAGTGGCAGGGGACACCCTGCTCCTGGCAGGGACAGTTCCCCAGGCCAGGCTCTGCAGTTATGCATCCTGGGTCACCTTTACCTGTCCTCTGGGGATTCCCCCACTTTCTGCCCATGTGTTGGCTGTATTACATGGGTGAAGTTTCACATGAGCATCACTACACTGATTGACACTGCATCTCAGCCTGGGATTTTCACAGGGGCTTATGGGACACAGCTCTCCTCTGCAGGTAGAGCTCAGCTCCTTATTTCTTTACATTTCTTTGGAAGTCTCAGACTTAATTTCTCCAGCACTTGTATGATCCCTTCATACAAAAATACTGATTCCTGAAATCTACATAAATCAGATTATCCGGTCTCCAGGGACTGTAACTTAAACATAATGCATAAGCACAAACATTTTCTGATTACATGTACAGTCACGCTCCACAAAAAGCTGCTGTAATAGGGAAGATTATTCTTTACCTGCAGAGGTACCTAAGAGGGGTTGCTGCCTTTGCAGTGACAGAGCATGGCACTGAGCACGGGTGTTGTCACTGCTGTCTGGTGCCCTCTCCTGGCATTAACAGTGACACGACCTGGTAAATCCTGGCTAGATAATGACAAGCGAGGTATTTCAGCCTAGAGTGTATCTTCAGGACTGGGTGGAAACTGGTTAAACCATACATTAGAAAATATAGTTTTACATCAGATGAGCTTAAGGTACTGATAGAATAACTGGTTTTTTCCTCTTTTCTTGGTGGAGAGTTCCTTAAATTAACATTTTGGGGAAAACAAAAGCTTCCAGCTCCCCCAAGGAAGAGTTTAATTTTGGTTACAAACTTTTTAGCCTCATAAAAAGGAAATTGAAATAGTTTGTGAAACACTTCTGGTTAGAAACAAGCCTTTCAATTATTTAGAACTTCTCAACTAAAGAGTTTTATGAATAAAGTCCCCAACACCTGGAAAATTTTCTCTGAACCTACCTTAAAAAGAAAGAAGTTTCAGCTGGATAATTTTTCTCAGAAGTGGGAGTTAAACCTCTGAACAAGCTAAATATTTTTAGGACAGGTAGCTACAAGTCATAAGATTTAAAAACATAGAAAATATACATGTTACCCCACACAAAATCATTGTCCAGTTGAAAGCATGTACAGAAGATTACATAGAGTATTGTGATTTCACTGTATATTCATGCATGACCAGCTGATCAATACTGGCAAAATCCTGGTCTGGAAGACCCAGAAGGAGCTTACAGATACATGATATTAGCGCTTACACTAAAGTGTATTGCCTCCTGTCTATAAAGGAAAGCCAAAACAGATACATCTCCAATTCTTTATTTTTAAGCTAGCAGAATTTTAGAATTGGCCTACTTATTAGTCCCTTCAGTATGAATTATATGGACATTACACATTAGCTCCCCAATTGAATATTCTCTATCTTATATCCACAACTACACAAGCAATTGGAAGCAAGACTTTAAGTCAGACCTTAAGAGATCTCTTGCATAGTTGTTGAAAAAAGGACTATTAATCTAGATCACTAGCACAAAACTTTCTTCAAATGTGTTCATGAACAAAAAGTCATGAGGTTAAACATGGCAAATTCAAAATTAGCAAAATTATATTTCAAGGAATCCATGATTAACTGGCAGAGCTGGCTGTCACGATTGAGAGCTTCACTGAGTTGAGGCACTGATATGATTAACAGCCACGTAGGCCACCACAGGCTAGGTTACACAGGTCTATTTGAAAGTTACAAAGCAAGTTTTGAAAGAAATTCTTGTTCCACACCTAAATCAGCTTCCAGTCATCAAGCTTATAAAGAAAAATACTCTTATGCATGCTTTATGCCCAGCATTTATCTATAGCTCTTCCTCTGAAGCACTGAGCACACAGGATACAGGCCCGGATCCTCCATGCCCCAGCCCTGAGCCACTGCTTGCATTTACCTCAGGCTTAGCTGCGACTCCATGCCTTGCCATCATCTCCATGGGCCTTAGCCTGGGATCCCTCCAGGCAAGTGCTGTATGAACAGAATATGACAGACAGTGAAAACAGGCACGTAAAACATTTTACAGCCTGGCCACCTCATCATATCCTCACTCAATTGCTTTAGCAGCATTTCTCTTTCCAAACCCACCTTCTCAGGCCCAGCCATTACAACCTTGCCCCTCAAAACACCACCTTGCCCTGCTAGTACACTTCAGGGAAAATAGCCTTTGCTCCCAAGGAGTCTGCGCCAGGGACAAAAGAAGGAATGATGCAATGGGGAACTGCACACAGGACAAGATCTTGGGGGGGGGGGGGGGCAGGGGGGCGAGCCC
>NW_008795907.1:835216-852819 GCF_000699145.1 Aptenodytes forsteri | reverse complement strand
CCAGCCAGCGAATAAGGGCGGGCAGAGAGCGGGGGGGGGGGGGGGGGGGGGGGGGGGGGGGGGGGGACGACTCTCCATTTGTAACTTTTTTTTTTTTTTATAATCCAGGCTCAGTCCTAGGTGCTTTTCACACTAACTAGTGCTTTGTTGGGTCATTTTATTTTTCTTCCTGAGACAGATGCACCATATCAGTTCTCTAGCTGAACAGGCTGTAGTAAAATGGGGATTAACACAGCTAGTCCCCAGCCCTTGCTTCCCCAGTCACACCTGCCACTCCACCTTCCCTTTGGCCAGAATAGCTGGCTGTCCTCATATCCCACAGCTCCTCTGAAAGAAATGCCCGTTTGGGGATACAGTAGGCTACAAAGCAGCAGCAGCATGACCGAGCTCCTCGTATTTTGTCCAGCTGAACTCCCCTGTGGTGTGTGGAGCAGAGACCTAACCCCCATGCTTGGGCCTGCAGATCTCCCAAGCACAGAACTGAAATAAACAGTTTAAGGAAGCATTTTCTTCTAAATCCCATCCCTCTAAGCGAGAATATATGTAATACCAAAAAATGGAGAAAGCCTCAGTACATTCAAATACAGAGCTCAGGCTGTGAACCTCTCTCCAAGCCCTAGACCTGAAAAAGTCAGAGGGCCTGCCCTGCTGACAGGAACACAGTGGCCCCTGCACTCCTGCCAGGTCCAGGGGCAGCACAGCAGCGTATCTCCTCAAGGAGGAATTGCTTTTACAAGCCAGACCTTGAGAAAGCTTAAATGTTTGAATCATCAAGTGACATATGGCTGAAGTCTGCCAGCCATTAGTCCAGCCCTCCCTCCCTTCAGCTCACCATACCACTCACCAAGGGAAGTTAAGGGAAAAATAAGAATAAAAATGAAAGCCACACTTCATGAGATAGCAAACAGATAGGCAAGGAACATCCCTGCTGAAAGGATGCAAGTGTCAGCCACCACTGACCAGCAAACCAGGCAGCTGTGCTGTAGCACTGTCCTGGCAGGAGGGTCTGAGATTTCAGAGACCCAGATGGAGGACAACATTTGCTCTTTCTTATCTTAGAAATTAGCCATCACTGCATGCTTTAGGACCACCCTCCTTTATGAGTACAGCCAGAGATATTTATTAAAGAATATTTAAAAAACATGGGGAAGTTGCAGGAAGCTGCAGCTTGGTTAAGGGTTAAAATATTGGAATGAGAGTTACTGTCAAAATCTAGGCACACAAGATGCCAGACCTCCCATGTTTTTACTGTACATTTCTGCAATAAGAGTCACTCCATTAGTCTCCACCAAAAAAATATTTCTGTCTGTATACTTAGGTCCCTCAACTTAACAACATCTGAGGGAACCCTCTCACCCTGGAAATCAAGCCAGGCTGGAATGCAAGTAGGTGGTACATGACATTTGTATTAACTCTCATATGTTTAAACAAAAAGGTGTCAAGCATTGAAAGTCATCAACTGAAAAAATTCTTACAAATACAGTTTAATTGCAAACACATCCCTTGTCTCTCATTAGAGATACTTAAAGAAATAGTGCATTTGCACAGACCCAAATGTAGTCCTTTTGAGAAGACCTAGAGTTACTGACCCTCCCAAAGAGCAACCCTGACTTTGTTCACATGGTGCTGCAAACAGTTACCCAGATGCCCAACTTCACAATCAAGTTGTCCATTGGGTCAACAGGACTTAGTTCTGTAAGGAACAGTAAACATGCCTATACTCACTACCCTTAGACCTCTAAAATACACAGAAATCATTTTAGAACACGGTTCACAATGAACATAATTTCTCATCAAAAGTGTTTGTCTCCAAAGAGGTCTGTGCCTAGTTAAAGTTTCCACACCCTCATCTTCCCTTCTTCATCCACAAGTTTTCCTTCAAACTTCTATTTTGTCTCTGGTTGAAGGCAAATGACATTAGAAGGACTACTTTGTCCACCTCTTAGAGGAAGTAAATTTCCACAAACAAAAGCTTCATTTAATGAATTTAACCACAGAATTTTAATTCTGAAATGTCAGTCAGTTAACTGGGGAACAGTCTGTTATGACCACCTGCCTAAAATACAGTGCCTCCTCAGGACTGCAAGCTTACGTATACACCTATACTAAGTGACCAGTTCAGGCTTTCCTTCTGACCTCCCTGGCTCCAGCTCCTCTTAGCCAGCTTTCTCCAGCAGGAACTGAAGCCAGCTGCCCTGAAAGCATTGAAGGTAACCACTTCTTCAGGATAATCATACTGAACAGTGCTCTTCAAGGTCTCACTGGTTTCTCAGTATAACTGACTTGCAAAGCAGAGGCAGAAGCTACCACAAGTAGCAGCAATACTCATCTAGCTTTTTTTCTTTTAAAAAAAAATCCCAAGGATTCAACAGAAAAGTCTGAAAAATATCACATCCAGAAACCTTCCCAAACTAGAAACCTTCCTTAAAACACTCCCAAATAACAGACAAATCCTTCCTTTCCTTCTGCTCACCCTAGTAATACCAACATGTGGGAAGATACCTGCCCGCACCCCATATACCCAGGGATCAAAGCCATGAGACAGGAATAATTAAAGCTTTTAGCCCTTCTGGGTCCAGAGACTTTCTCTTTCAGGAAAACCCCTCTTCAGTGCTCACACAGCACAGATGAATGCCCCAAGAATGGAATCAGGCCCTTTTGCCCTGTTCTTGCTTTTAAGGGCTTGTGTTCCCAGCAGCCCTGGGGAGGCAATCAGTGTTAGTAAGTGGGGAAGTGGAGTCACCTGAGGTAGCTGCACCTGAAGCAACACCTGCCCCTTAGCCAGTGTCCTAGTGAGGACTTAGTAAATGAAAAAACAAAGGTATTAACAGTTCCAAAACAAGGACCAGGGAGGGGAGTCCATTGCTTTGAGCTGACCCATGACTCAGCACAATCCAGGGGCCTGACAGCCATGGTCACCACATGCCTCAGTTCTCAGCCTGCTACGGGGGAAGCAGGCAAGACTGGATCACCAAAATAACCTCAATGTTGTCAGCTGTACCATGCTGTGGAGGGGCGAGGGGGGCTTCAGTGTCCTGGCACCCCACTGGCACCGGAGCCAGGCGGGGACAGCCCTGGGGCACAGACCACTGCAGCTCACACAGCTCTGTGCTTCCCACCCTCTCTGAGGGTGGCAAATCATGTGCCTTCCAAGTCTCACCTCCAGTGCCAGAGGCAGAGGCTGGAGGGATGTGCCATGGGGTTCACTCTTCTTAGGGCAGCAAAGGGCAGCCCTCAGGGCTTCCCGAACCCCAGCCGGTGATGGCTGCGGGACCAGAGGGCCAGGGAGCAGGAGGTTTCCCAGCGAGCAGCTCTGGGGGTCGTGAGAAGAGGAGAACAGATACATATCCAGGCTCCTCCCAGACTGATTTCTTTCTCCTGCTCAAAATCAGCATCCCTCAATGGGGCTGTTCTCATGATAGAGGGCTATTTATTTTCATGCTCACCACCTCGTGGTTTCCTGTCCCCCTTGCCCATTAGCCGAAGCCGCAATTATCTCTGCCTTATTCTGACAATGCAGCTTGTGAAAACCATGACTGAGATATTTCCAGGACAGTTGAATTAAAATTCTCATAGGTCAGCTTTATCCTGTGGCAGATTTGCTGTATTATTCGGATACCAGCAGTCGGTCATGATTAACAGAGCAGAGGACAGAAACGCTGAGCCACTTTCTCGCACAAACGTGTATTCCTGAGATACCTGTACGTAAAAATGTGTCACTTCCAGATTATGCAAAATTAACAGGTTTCAGATGATCTGTAGGGCATCTTGATATTCTTGCTGTGTCAACAGAGCCAAAACCATAGTTCAGTTCTTTAACTGCACTCATCCAGCCTCTGAATTTGATTGCAGAGAATTATTACAACCAAGGCCTGGACCCTGCTGTGTCAATTACAGCCAGAAAGACTATAAGACACAGCTCCTGCTTCAAAGGCTATTTGCTGTGTATACTGACAAACAGAGCACTTGTTATCCCCATTTCCCAGACAGGTAACTGGGTCACAGCGAGCCTTTTGCCTGAAAGTGAAAGGGGAAAATATTTCACCCCCAGCTTGAGTTCAACAGGAGCAAATGTTGGGCACACACCACATTCTGGAAAGGCAGGTGAACAGAAAGGCAAAGCCGTGACCCTTTAAAAGTATCCTCAGTGCAGAGCATACCTGGCCAGGGCTACAAATGTCTCTACAGGTACATGAGGGGAAATCTGCAGAAGGTGGAAATGCCGCTCCTTCCTGGGGCGATGGTCGCAGGCAGTGGCTTGCAAGGGGCTTGCTGTGCACGACTCCTTCTTTGCCATCAGCGGAGCAGCAAGTTTAACCGCTGTCCATCCCCATGTTTGCCTCCCTGAAGGGGAATGGAAACCCCAAGTGCCTGCTCTGGCACCCTGCTGTGCACCTGTCTTGGCCACCATGTACTGCTTTGGAAAACAGGCATTTTCCGAGGCTCAAGGGAAAAGCTGGTTGCCTGACACACATCTAGGAGAAAGGGGACTATATGTATCTGGCGAATATAGTTGTTCTCCAATCTCATTCCTGGTGATCTAAACCAGCGTGAATTTGCACTGAAAACAATGAAGCAATGCTAGCATGGAGCCAACGTATGTGAGAGGAAACTCAAGCCTCATGCCTCCAGCTTGTATTTAAAACATGTTGCCTACCTGGATTGCTGTGTATGACATAATTAAGATAACACATCATATAGTGCTGGAGCAACATGAAACAGTGCCTGCCCTACCTGACCTTTCCTGCATTATTGGAAGCTCATTTGTGCCCAAAGCACAAAAGCATGTGCACTGCTATTCTCCTTATGGGCTCAATTTACTCCTGAATATTGTCATCTACAAAATATTCCTGAGCAGAACAGGTTAGGTGATAGACAGTACTTGACCATTTTTCTCAACACGGTTAGATAGTTACAGGCTCTAGTCACAGCTGTTCAGCATTATGCTGCTGTAGAGCTTCCACTTTTCTCCTCGGCTCATCTCATATGAGTTCAGTAGATCTGGAAGCTGGAGAGACCAATAACTATATATTTACATGCTATCTGTTGTCTTCTTCAATGAACAGCCTTAAGCCATCTAGAAGAGTCTCTAAATTACTGCTCCGTATCACGCCAAAATGCTCAGCAGATCAGAAGAAATGCTCAGAAGTGCATCTCCCCAAATGGTCTCAATTCTGCAAAGACTTATTCATTGTGAATACCTCTATGAATCTGTTTTTGAAGTGTGTAAAAATCTTTTTCTTCCTTCCTTCCTTCCTTCCTTCCTTCCTTTCTGGGAAGCGTACAGAGCATGTCACTGCTACAGCCCAGACAAGCGTCCTTTCCAGGAGGGTCCTACCACATGGACACATGCTCCAAATTGGGTGCGATCTGGGGCAAATTGTCAGTTGCTGATGAAACCTATAACTTTCTGTTGCTCTCAATTTTTTTGTTTAAGCAGAATCAAAGCTGCAAAATATTTGATTTGTATTCAGAGGTATGTATTTTTTACATCCCCAAGCAGTTGAATAAGAACACGAAGCATAAAGATATAAAGAAAGAGAAGCAGAATGCAACAATTGAGGTGAAACCAGGGAAATCAGTCTAAGTTCTGCATAAATACATTGGCAGGAATGAGCCCCATCCTAGATCTAGGGAGATGACTAAAGATAGAAATGCCTATTCTATCTTTTAATATTACAGTTGTTACTATTTAAATCAAAGCAGCATTTTGGTCTACAATTTCCCATGGTTACAGAGAGGTGCTTTTTTATCCTGATCTGTGCTTTGGGGAAGAGGTTTGTCTCTCTTCTACTTAGTAACAGGAAAATGATGTATATTAAAAAAATATTTTTAAGCTAAGTTGTCAAAGTTTCAAATTTCTTACTATGTAACCAAATCCCACAAGATCCCAGATCTTGGAAATAAGGGTCAGAGACTTTTGAGGTTTTCTAACCCTTAATATTTACATTCACAAATGCTTCGCAGTGTAAGATTCTGAGAAATGGTCAGAGTGATTTTCCCATGTTTGTTTATCCATGTTGACACTGTGGCAGCTAGCTCATCAAATAATAATGAGGCTGTTTCAGTGTAATACACAAGGAACTGCACTTTTCATATAGTTCCAAGTCAGATGGGGCTATTTGTCATTTTTGTAGCTGAGCTGAATCAAGTTGCTCTAACTTTAAACCTGTATTACCTTTCCCAATCTGAATTGCATTATGGAGTTAATTTAAATTACTTCAGGAAACAGCCATGGCACTGGAGGTGCTTCTGTTGATAAAAGTGTACCTTGGAGCATTAGTCAGGTTGCACACATAGGGAATTAAGTGCTGGACCCATACAGAAGATGAGATCCTGGCCTCAGCAAAGTTCATGGCAAATCTCCTTTTGGCTGCAGTATGATCAGGCTTTCTGTCTGTCCTTCCGGAGAATGAGATAGGAGGTAGTAAAAAAAATAATAAGGTGCTAGGTGCACAGTTCCCAAATGTAATTGGCTACATGGTGGCAGCAAACTTGAGACCTTCACATAGCCACTTGTTTTGCATCATACATTTACCCTTCTTCTGCAGGTCTTATGCAGAGTTAAGGTCTGAAAAGGAGTTTCAATGAGAATAGCATAGCAATATGTTGAATCTTGAGAATAAATCATATCAGTTATTTCTGAAACTACCCTGCCCATTACCAATTTCACCCACATGTGATGACAACATTCTTTTTTTTGATCTATAGCCAGCACCCATGAAATCACAGACCTTAGAAAATGCCCTGTGATTTATGTCACTAATGCAGACAATGCAGGCAGCAAGCTACAAATGTTCCCTGCACTGCACCTGTGGGTTACTCAAGTGGCACAGCAAAAGAGCTGCATAATTCCCCAAGGGGATGAAGAGAGCTGGGATGACAGCACAGACCGGGGTTTCTGGCCTGCACCCCTTCTTTGCCTTAAGTGACAGCGAGCATCTCCTGGGACCTGCTGAGTCCAGAATCCCCTTTCATTAGCAGCAATATTTTGCCTTTCACAGGGGTTGAGCTTCCTGCACTATCTTATCTGCTAATTGGGAAAGAAAATTCAAGATGGTGGTGCTCGAGTGTTGAACTGCTGACTTCTTCCACAAAATCAGAAGTCTGATGTGTTACTACAGTACTGCCATTGCCAAATGGGAAAGAAAATGATGTTTGAAGACTTGACGTCTTTCTATATTAAAGCCTTCCATCTTCTAGGTACAGTAATAATAAGTGAGGCCTTAGAAGAGAATGAACTGAAATACCACCTTAATTATAGAACTGCTGACACTTAGAGGTGTTCTTTGAACTTCCAGCATGCAGCTTTTTAGGATGAAAAGCTACAGGTCCTAAAGCTGTCCAGAAGCTCTGACTGTTCCTCTCTGTCTTTGACACTAGATGCCCATTCTGACTGGTTTTCCACATTTCCCGAATTTGGTCACATCAGCATCGGGAGGACACAAGCAATCACAGGGGCGTTCAATCTTCTCCAATGGCTGAACCAAATAATGAAAGGCATATGTATTCCTGTTGTGAAGGTTTCCCAGCCTTCCCTAAGTAATTGATGTCAGAATCAATACACCACTTTTTGCTGCTATGGCTCAGCAGCGTTTATGGTAGGTTTCCTTTTTAACTGTGCTTTCATTTTTCCAATTTCCTGCTCTTAGAATCTTGTCCAGTAAATTCCTTGTTTGGGTTTTATGGACTTTTTGATCATATTTCTTAGAAGATAATTATTTTGGGATGTCACAGGCGCAGAGGAGCTCAAAAGAATTATCATTGTTGACAAGATGTTTGACCATGGACAAGTGTTCCTCATTAAGAACAGGTTCTATTTTCTACTTATAAAAACAAACTTCCTGCACACTCCAGTTACAAGGAAATGGCCTTATTTTTATAAGGACACATTTATGTTTGAAGCCAGCAAGGGGCTTAGTCCTTCTCTGGCCTTTTATCACATTCATGCTTGCTTTCCCTTGCCCTTGCCGAACTTCAGAGAAACTCCTCTCAGTACATCATCAACCCCTGACCTAAAGCAACACAAAAATACCTTAAAAATAATCTTGTGTGGTTGCTGCAGACTAGCACAGACTGCTGAGTCTACCATACCTCCACATCAGAATAAGAACTAGAGTCATCCCACATATCCTTGGTTCCTGCTGGCTCTGTCCTTGCCTTGCGTTAAATTCCTGGCTCTTCTGCCGTGCTAATCATCTTGCAGCACTTACGCACATGCAGATCTAATGCCTAGAGCAATAGCATGAATTGCCTGTGGTTACCCAGGAATGCCGTCACAGAGGTCTAAATACAGCCTGGCTCTCCCAGGTCTCATTTGAATTTTTTTTTTTTTTTTCTTCTTAGTGCCATCTTTACCAGCCTCCCTAGCTGAAACATGGTGCAGCTGACTGCAAGCAGCTGGCACGCAGGAGCAATCCAACTGAAATTAATGGAGTTGTTAGAAGGCTTAAACCCAATCGTCTGGATAAGTTACCTGAGGTCACACAGGGTGAAGACAGTGGAAATCTAAAGATTTCAGTTGTTTCTGGCTTAAATCCTGGCAGAAGCCATGATTCAGCAGACATTAAAGCATGTACTTAATTAAAACATCCAACTTAGCCCATTCCTGGTCAATAAGGCATGTGAATGTGTGTTTAACTTACTTTCTTTGCAGTGTTGTCAGAAATAGCTGTTGATTGCCCCGTTACCTAAAGCTAAGTACTCCGCACACTTTCTGCCTGGCTTTGGACCACTGTGGTGGTGTTTCCAGAAGAAATGAAGATTTACAGCCACACTGCAATGGGAAGACTCTGAGTCCCGGCCGTGCTGGTTGCATCCTCTCCCAGTTCTGGCAGCCGTGCCCCCCTCACCCCCTGGGTCTGTAAGCCTGGGCATTATCCTCTCACTGCTGCCTGCCCTACACACTCACGTGCTTTCAGAAAGGTCTCACCTGCCCTTAGCAAGGCCAGTGTCTGGGGATATAAAATACTTGAATATAAAAAACACAAACTCCCGCCTTTTTTTCTCCTTATTTTCCATAAATCATCCTCTAAGTTCCCTGTGTTGTAAACACAAGACTTGTGTTTATAACATGTATTGGGCTTGAAAGGGATGGTAAGTTGACAAAATCTTAGTTTTCTCTTACAGCTTCAGAATGGTTAAGGACGGTCAAGGATTTTACATTACACACAGTTTATTTCCATTGTAACAGCCACCAATATTTCTTTTTAATCTTTTGTTAAGGACAAAGAGAAGAAGGCGGGGAACTGGAAGGAGGGGGAGTGCATTTAAATCATTTCTATTTTAAAGTTTAAACGAGGCTTTTATTTTATTTAAAGCCCGCATTCACTTTGCTCTTAGCAAAAAAAATTTCAAATAACAGAATTTCCCACCGAATGGCATTTCCACATTTTGAGCAGCTCTCGCAGCAATACATACCTTAAAGGGGCATTGTGAGCCTGAATTAATTACGGCTCCATCCTCACACACACTGGGCTCTCTGGCCTCAATCCAGCAGAGCACTTAAAGTGCGTGTTTCTCGCCAGGCGTGCAAGCCGGCCTGCCGGTTTCGCTGGGTCCCTCTGCCTACGTTTAAAGGTAAGCATGTGCGTAAGTGCTGTGCTGGAGCAGGGTCAAAGGAGGCAGCACCTCGCAGGCTGAGCCTTTAAATCTCTAGAGCATCTTGAGGTCTTCAGAAAAAAGGCAGTGCTGTATCAGAGGCATGTGTTTACACACGGAGCTGTATGTAAACCTTAAAATGTAACCGTGTGAGCCTCCACAGATCTGATGTACCCGCACTTGCTTTTTTTTTTAATAAGCAAAATTTAAAATATTATCCACTTCAGAATTGATATAAAAATAACAGCTGTGCCCCTTCCAGATGGGAAGGAAAAAACATGCAAACAAGCTCACACACACACACAGAGTGAAAAATACTTTATGTTGAAGGATTTATAGTCTGTATTTCAGGGTCCTCCTGTTTCACGCAGATGAAAATGGGCATTTTATCATCAGTGTGATGATAAAAGCATTAAGAAGCATGTGAGAACAAGAAAAAGGGAGAGAGGTCGGCCTAACTCAAAGCAAAAGGAAAAAGCACTGATGCGAGGGTGAGCTCACATTAACGAGATGATGGCAAAGGTACAGGACTGGGAGTTTGCGGAGCATTATTGCGTGGGAGTCGTTTGCGGAGCAGTATTGCTGGTTCTAACTGAGTGGAGGGGTGGGGAAGGGACGTGTGCATCGTGGGGATAGTCAATCATGTTTGCAGTGTTTTAGCGAGGTCAGGAGTTGATTACGTGTGTCAAGCTCCAGCTTCCCCGGCAACTTCGGAGGGATTAGGAATCGTGCTGGCTTGGGCACTGGGGAGGTGATGGGACTCTATTATCTCCCACACTTGCATTTCAGATAATGAGGGGAGGAAGGACACTGGCGACTGGAGAGGAAAACACAGGATCTTTGTCTCTAGGCCAAGCGAAAGGAAAGCTGCGTAGTGAGCAAGGATATTTTATACAAAAGGTGAGGGATATTCTGGCAGTTTGCTCAGTGGGAGTCAGAAACTAACGTAGCAGGTCAGCTAAGCTGAAAAAGAGAGGTTTGTGGTTTAGGGTAATCCTTGCAATACCTGCTGGTGGTCAGCCTTCCTCCAGGCTGGAAGTGGTGAAAGGAGTGGAGGCACCGACCGGGTTGTACAAACACTGGGAAGCATGCAATTTACAGAGCAGCCCATGCCTTGGTCTAGAAATCGGGAAACAAGCCTAACCAATAGAGACCTTGACAGGTGCCCCCAAGTATTAAGAAGTACGGTGAGGAATGGATTCCCCCTGTCCCTTTTGTTTGCCCAAAAGACCCTCTCTCTGCTGGTTCTTGAGCATGGCCAGCCTGCAAAAACAAGTAAGCACTGCTTGTTACCGGTCCCCATTTTGGGGTGCTGCTGGGGGGAGCACAGGAGTGTCAGCATATGCCTGCTCACCTGTGTTGGGGCCAGGGCTGGGCTCAGGTGGGTTGTGGGTGTGGACCACAGTGCAGGACAGGCCACTGAGGAGCTGCTAGGAGGGCACAGTGACATGTGGAAGCAGGTGACAGCACAGTGCAGCTGAAGCCTGCTCAGAGGGAAGTTGTATCTGGACCATGTGGGTCAGTGCCTTTACACATACTTATGTCTGAAACGATAAATTGTCTAAGCTGCTGTGCTTTGCATGTGCTTGTACAGGAGTCACGTTTATCAGGGCCCATCCTTAAATGAAGGAAAAGGAGAGCAGAGCACTCAGGCACCAGCTGCCTTGCACAAAGTGGGAGAAGACGGTGCCCTTGGGAAGGGAGGTTCATGATGTACTACCATGCCATGTGTCGCCCAGACCAGGGAAATCAAAGCGCTGGCAAGAATTCAGCAAGAGAGGGAAAACTCCTGCCCTTTTCTCCCAACAACATCTGAAGTGCCTGCCTGGCTTCTGGCCGCTGTCCCTAAATGCTGCACAGCTCTAGCACTGGGTGAGACAAGCTGCCACATGCCTGCAGCCATGGGACCTGGTCCAGCACCACTGATGGCCCTGCAAAGGCTGATGCTGAAGGTGAAGGGCACGGGCCAGGCAGACAGCACTGCCTGTCAGTATTTTGTACCATTTGCCTTCTAGTGCAGTTCACAGGCATTTGCCTTGGAAAGCTTACAGCAGGGAACACAGGCACAGAAAGCTTGGGCCACAAAGAGAAATTGCCTTGATTCAGCCTCCAGGCAGCATATTTAGTCTTTGTTCCTGTCCTGAGAGCCCACAAACACTAGAAGAGCCACAAGTCAAGGGGGGGGGCTAAAGTTCATCATGTTTTAAAGAGGTTAAAGATAGATATGAGCATGATTTTAGATTGAACATATCAATACAGGAGTAAGCACCTTCATGATTTTCCAAGATCACATAGGAAGACATTAGCAATGCCAAGAGCTGAACCTGCATTTGCCGAGGGATGCTTTGGGGCTTTGCCAGCACCCGCACCCTTCCTCTCCCAACTCACCCATTGCCTCCTTTGGAAAAATGTCAGTAGTTTGTTTCTTTTCCCTTTGACAGACTGACATGTTGTCAAGGCCCTGGGGGCATTAATAGACCCTAAAGGCCCTCAGCAGCTTCACCTGGAGGCTCCACCCACACCCCTGCCCATGGGCCCAGGAGCCCATTTAAGCTCAGCCCAGGGCTATGAGTCACAGTCTGAGCTCTGTTAGATTATTGCTCTCTAGCTCAGCTGCGGTCAAGTCTGTGTCTGCTCTATGAATTCTGCCTGTACTTTTGGGACCCTGACCCATAGTGGGCTTGGGTGAGTCACTGCTCAGCACTGCCTTCCTATAATGGCTGATGGAGCACAAGTGGGGGGAGAAGGATGTCTGGGAAAGTGGTAGTGTGTTTTCTGCCCTCTTGTTGCCATAAAGGTGAACAGTGTCTGCACAGAAGATGTAAGGTGCTCCTGGTTTCTTTTTGGGAAGGAAGAAACAGTGATACCTTCTTCAATCACAAAAGCAGTCTGCTGAAATACTTGGTAAAATACAACTCAGAAAACTGGCTTAGTTAGGCAGAGTAGAGAGCTTATGGCTGAGTTTGATGGCAAAAAGGTGGTGTGCAGGAAAAGGCTGCAGGGAAAAACAGAGGATTATAGACTAGGGAAACCCTGCCTGGGTGTGTAGGGATGGTGTTGGGAAAGCCAAAGCTCATCTGATCTGCAAACTAGCAAGGGGTTTCAAGGGTGACAAGAAGCTTTTCTGCAACTGCATAAGCAGCAGCAGACTCCACAAGGAATGCGTAGGGCCAGCACTTAAATGAGGGGGGGTGTTTTAGTGATGGTGGATATAGTAAGATGGGTATGCTTGGACCTTCTCTGTCTTGGTCCTTGCTCATGAAGTGTCCTGGGCCTTTCCCCTACACACAGGGCCTGGGGCAGAGAGGTCCTAGAGGCAACGGAAGGAGGATGCAGACAGGGATCCCCAACCAGGCAGGAGGGAGAGTGTAGGTGGAGCTGAAATGGTGATGGTGGAGTACCTGCTCCAAACCTGCTGGGACCTGAGCTCTATTGATTACTTTTGGCTTGATTTTTATCCTGTCCCTGGCACTTCAATCTCAGCTTTCCACATATTCCCAGTGACGCCTTTGCCTAAGCAGGCACCTCAATACTGAGAAGGTGTGCTGTGGACAATATTCTTGGTGTCTGTGTGATTTCCCTGCCAGCTAGGCTGTGTGTATGCAGTGTGGTGATGACTGCTCTCCCACAGCACCCATGTCCCTGCTCCTGTGCAGCACTGTGGTGCTGGTGCCCAGGAAAGAGGGAGTCGGGGTGCAGCTCCCTCCTGTGCACATAGAATCCCGCAGCTGCCTCCCTAGGTGTGTGCCCTATATCATGATGTGCTATGGGCTAGGTGCTTGTGCCTGCAAATAGTGTCAAAGCTGTGATGCTCTTCTGGTGGCGTTTCTGCTCCCTGGGCCAAAAAGGAGGTGTGAGTGTGCAGCGGAACATCACCTGGGAAGGGGGTGCTCACCCCTGACTGCAGAACTTGGTTTCTGGTGCCTGAGAGTGGGGGAGAGAGGACAAAGGGGTCATAGTGTTCTTTCCATGGGATGAAACTTGCAATGGAGGGCATCCTTCATGCTGTTTCAGATTACTTTAATATATCTGGTCTGGTTTAGCATTCAGAAATACCCTGTGGAGTTTCTACTGCGGCGGGGTGTGGGGTATGGAGAGCAGGGAGCTAAATGTTCCTTTCAGTTAATACTGGGCTGGATTCTGCCAGCCTTATTCATGCTGACTAGTCCTGCACTTAGTGCTTATCTGTCTGAAGTATCCCACCCAAGGTGTGAGTCCTTCTGTAGTATTTTACCTTGTTTGATGGAAATAGGAGCTTTTGATTGTTGAAGCAATAGAAATTAATTTGTGGTGACTTAGCGATGAGATACTCAAACCTGTAGAAAGGAACTGCCTAAATCCACCTTTTGAATCTGTAGTGCATCCCATACTTGACAGTATGACTGAGCATCTTAATGGTGATAGTGACACTGAGCTTTACTGCGCAGACTAGAAATAGGGACTGGCTTTTATTGCTTAATTAGAGCTTTAAATAGAACATTGACCCAATACTCCCGCACCCCCCAAAAAAAAATGTTTGAGGACTCCCCTTCTGCTGAGCAAACAATGTCAATGCTATAAAACAAAGACTCTTGAGGTAACATCTTTCCCCCTTCTGAGATGGGGTTATCACTATTGTGATTTTGGTCCTGCTTTTTGTTGATCTCCTGATGTAGCTTAAGTTTTGCCCTGACTCTACTCAAATTAAGTGTGCGACCAACAAAATGCCAAATCCAAGAACATCTGAATACCTCGAAGTGTGAGCAATCCTGTGCTTCTAAGTTGGCTGCGCTGCAGAGCGGGGATCCCCGGGCCGTGGACAGCAGAGGGAGCCGGAGCCCCGCGGCAGCAGCCCCGAGCTGGGCTGGGTCCTGCCCGGGAGTCTCCCGTGGAACCGGGAAGGTCCTCGGCAGAAAACACGTCGCTGGCAAATGCAACTTCCCCTACTTCATGCGAACTGTCTTGCTCCACGTGAATGAAATGAACTTCCATACCAGGGCTCTGGTAAAGCTGTCTTGCAGATGCATATGGCTTAACTTCAGCCAATACTGACAAAAAGCTGTATTAAACTGAATATTGAGTCATGTATAGTCTGGGCTGTCAGTCAAGTTCAAATGCAAACTGACTGCAAAGCAATGTGTCAAACATGGGCTACAGGGCATGATCATCAAATGATGAACTACATAGCAATAAGTGCTGCAGGCAAGAACTGCTTTCCCTGTGTTTAACTGTAAACATCAAGGAATTTCAGAGTGCAAAGGCCAACAAAGCTGTTTTAAAGATTAATTTATACCATTTGGTCACCTTTTGTACTAGGTTCAGTCCTGTTCAACCTCACTAGAGTTTAGCACATCTGTCCAAACTAGAACCTTAAACCTCTAATAATTCCTTTCTGCAAAGTAGCTTGTACAACTTGGTAAGGCTACTAACTTAGAAGGCTAAATGCCTGATCAGAATAAATAATGCCTTAAAATAGGCTAGCTATAAATATAAGCTCTGCCTCCAATGTATAAGGCAGTAGCTACCTGGGTGACTATGACTTAGAAGTTCCTGACAGGCATGTGACCCTCCTTGGCTGCTTTGCTAACCTTGAGGACACAGGAGACAAAAGTGTTCCCAAATCCTCCCTGCTCCAGAGCTGGGGATGCTGAGCCATGTGCCATCCTTTCCATGGGACTGGCATAGATGGGCCATGGTGAGTCATGGGTGTGCAAAGAGAAATGATAGCCACAGCTCCGTGGTCACATTCCTGACTGCAGATGTGACACTTCCTCTGTGCCCTTCAGCTTTACTCCTCAATGCCCAGCAGAGTACGAGTTTCCAGCTATAATGGCACTTGCAGGTGAGTTACAGCCCAGCTCTCCCCATGGCAGAGTGGGTACAAAGCTACAGCAAGGGCAGTATGGTGTTTGTGGTACCCACGGTGCTGGCTGGCCCATGAGAGATGAGACTACATGCTGAGCCAAACTGGGATTCTTGCAGTTCTTGGGGGTTTTTCCTCCCACTGACCAGGCAGGGTGACTGTTCAAAGCTGTGGTAACATCTTGACCCTACTGCAGCCTTCACTGAAGACTTCTTTCGCTCTCTTGCAGGTCCAAGAAGAACACAAATGTCTGAGCCTTGTCCTGGAGCAGCATGAGGGGCACTGTCCTCCCAGGTGCAACTGCTTCATATGCTGGCAGGCAGTTCCTCCCTGGTGCATTAATGCACTTGTTAAACCTTTACAAATTGAGCTTGTTTCACCAAATGCTGGAAGACTGAGGGGGAGGCAAGATGTGGGTGCTGAGCAGCATCTCCAGCAGCAAGCACACAGGGTGACTGCACTCTTCAGTCATATTGTGCAGATCAATATATTGAACTTGATAGAAGCTGCCTCCTTGGTAGAAGGCTCTTTCAAATGTAGACATCCCCATTCGCAGCTGAAACAATCTCTTGATAGCTGGATGGTGTCCCTGGGCTAATGCCCTGCTCCTGGGTGGCCAGGTCACTGCCAGCATGGCAGGGCACTGTGCAGCACTTGCTCCCTTCACATGTGGCTTTTGGTCTGGCAGCTGCTACAATGATACAGCCCCTAATGCAGTCTCATTGGTTGCTGGTATCAAATATACTAGCAACTTGCTCTGATTTCCTTGATGGATTTTTTGTAATCAAGCCCATCCCTTCATCAATTTGGTTTAATCAATTTTATTGTGCGTAGGGCAGAGCTGCTTGTGGGCAGGTGTAACTCTGGTGATATTGAAGTAGCCTTGGAGCATGAATCAATGGGAAGAAGAGACTCTGGGTGTAAAGAAGCTTCTGTTCATGCTACTAAAATCTTAACATTGTTTGGTAACAAAATATTTAATACACTTTTACTTAAAGAAACATCTCTGTGAAATGAAAACAATAAACAGCTGCTGATGGCTTAATAGCTTAAGTGTAGCTGGGACATTCAATCAATCTGAAAAACAATTTATTGTGAGTATATTTCAAAATGGTGGAGGTTATTGCTATGATACATCTAACCATAATGGCAATGGGAAAAATATATCTTCTCTTGAGAACTGTGAAAGGGCTCAGTGACCAGTTTGTTAGATTCCCTGCTGAGTTCAGTCATCTGTGGCTGTGCTGAATAGCTGAGTATGGCTAAAGCAAAGAACTGACTGATTTATCAAAAAAGGTGCCTTGGAAACAAACTTAGGCCTAATGTGGGTGCAGGAAGGGAGAGGACAAGTCCTGGATGCTCTGCTACCAGAATCTGGGTGCTGCTGCCTCTCATTCTCCCTGCAGCACAACTGCTTGGAAGCAAAGACTCCTCACTGCAATGCACCTTCTGTGGTGCTAACAGGCATTGCCAGCCTTGTCTCCTGAAGAAAGATGATGTAGGCAACCAAGTGGACTTGTTGGATCTAATATTCCATTTTGCCTATAGCAAAAATTGTTTGAAACCATTAGCAAATTCTAACCCACTTTGGCAGCCTAGATGTGAGGTTCTTGTAATTCATGTGAAAATTTGCAGATGGACAGTGGAGAAAATGTATTGGTGTCAGTGGTGATAGGAGGGGAGAAGTTGGCCTGTAGCTGTTCTTTGCTTGCCCAGGAGCAGCTGCTTGACTGGTGAGCAGGTGGGGTAGCCTCCAGTGCTGTTCAAGCAGCCTTGCATGGACCCTTGAGAACCCCAGCTCCAAGCACCAGGTTTGGCTGCCCTGCCCTGGGAGGGAAAGGGACAGTGGGGGAGAGCTAGAGCCCCTTGCAGGAGCTGGGGATACCAGGGTGTTCCAGGGGAGAGGCACTGGGATACCTGGCAGGAGCTTCTCATTGGGAGTCAAGCTGCATTTGTCCTGCTGCTAGTGGAACTACTCCCTTGCTTTGGTTTCACTACCTGCTGCTGCATACAGCACTGCCTGCTCTCTGTGAACACCTGGAAACTCATTTGCATCTACAAATATAACCTTTCTTCAGATAGAGGTTAAAATGATAAGTTGAAATAAATGTGAACAGATTGTCACGTCCCACCTACGAGAAGGGGAGAGTGACTGAGGTCC
>NW_008795907.1:820164-829642 GCF_000699145.1 Aptenodytes forsteri | reverse complement strand
TGAGACATTAGTCAGTCAAGGAGAGTGACACTGGGCCCCTCCCCGTGGCTGGCTTCTGGAGCTTTCTCTGGGGGCACTGTCTGTGCTCACAGCACAGTCACTTGGGCCTCGTCCCTTACACAGGTACACTTTCTAGTTTGCTCTCAAGTCTGATTTATTTAAGTGTAGAATTACTCAACTCTATGGTTTGTAAATCTGACCTTCACCTTGACAGTTAGCTCTAGTACATGTGTAAGTGGTTCATTTTAACTTGGTTATCTCTAATTGCACTATAGTTATTCTGTTAATTGTTTTGTAATGATCCAAATCCATCTGCTGTGTCTATCTTCAATTGCCTCCAGGGACTACTATAATCAGGATGATTAAACCAGCTGCTGGCAGGAAAAATGTCTGTTCACAAGAACTGGAAATATGCAATATTTCAGTAAAACAAACTGGGTCAGCCTGGGAGCTCACCTGGCCCAGCAGCAGAGGATGCCTGAGGAGAATAAGACACAGCACAAAAGTGCAGTGATGCTTGGTCACACTCTGCTCCCAGGCCAGGCTTAGACACCCTCAGCCAGGACACTCTGTAGCTGATGATAATACATTATGACAAGACATGCCACAGCTTAACTGTATCAAAACCCACTACCTTTTGTTTTGAACAAGCCATTGCCAGACTAATTTGATGTTTCTTGGTAGAAATCAAGGTCTCTTCATCCCTTTGCTGGCCTGAAGAGTCCCAGTCTGCTTTAGCTGGTCCTTGACTGTGAACTCTCCTCACCCCCTTCTTTGTGTCTTTTCTTGTTCTATCATGTCCTTCTGCGATGGCGAAACCAAAAATGCATGCAAAATCCAAAATGGGAGCAACAATAACATAGCGATGCCTTGTGGTTCTTTTCCTCTCTTCCTATTTGATTTGCCTTTTTGTTTGTGACTTGAGCATTGAACATTTTACTAGAACTATCTATTGTAGCCCCAAATTAGTTTCTGAGTGGGAATGGTCACATACCATGGCCCTTTAAAGTTGGAGATATTCACCCAGGTACCTTATTTTACATTTACTTCTACTAGCTATTTTGTTATTCAACTGCTTGGTACTGTCAGGTCCTCACCGGATTCTGCCTTGTCTGCCCTGGGCTTTACTATCCTGGGCAACCCAGCATCATCAGAAAATTTTGGAACTTCTGTATTCACAAAAAGCGAAGCAGAGCTCAAAGGAAAGAAAATGAAGCTGTGAATGCCTGAAAGATCTAGAGCAATTCACACCTGTCTGAGCAAAGCATATTCTAGTCACATGAATCTCCTTTTGACCTGTCCTATTTGGAACAAATTGCTGGAGGAAATAATCAAACATTTGTGTTTCCCAGGGATGGTCTATATATCACTGCCGTTGGTCGTTTCTGATGCGTGAAAGTGTTGCAGCCCTACAGAGAACATTTTGTCTGCTCAAGCCAGGGGCAAAGCACTTCAGATGCAGCTGCAAGTGCCACTTAGTTTTTAAATAAGTTCTTACAGAACTCTGCATGCATGTGCTTTTGCCTATTGATTAAATAGGAAATACTCTGTTTCTTTAAAACAATGTACAGATTTTTTTCAGTGCCTGGAGGATTATAGAAATTTTTTTGTTTGTGTAATACCAGTCTAATATAGCTATTGAGATAACAAAGACACCCATAAACTCCCTTTTTTGTACTCCTTTATCTTTGTTTCTAGTTAATCAACAAGGAGAGCTGAATTGCTCCTCGGGGGCTAGCTCTGCATAAAACAGCCCATTAGCAATGGGCCCACCTGCAGGGCTTGCAGCTCCAGGACTGTTCCCCATCAGGGAGCAAGTCACACAAACAACTGTGCTGCCCAAACTGCATTCCCCTATTCCCGAGGGAATGTCCTCAATGTTCCAATTGATTTCTGTCTCTGACAGAGTTGACTGATGTATGTGGGATTTTCTGGCTTTGAGAGCCATCTACAAAAAGTACATATTGATTGGATCCTCTTGGGACAGGTGGGTGGGATAAGCTCATTACCATCAGCCCCTTCTATAATGTAGCACAGCTTTTATGAGTCAGTGTGTTACCGTAAATCGGCAGATGAAGAACTCTCCAAGACTCAATTTGGAGTTTTAGAAAGCAGGCATTCTTTATTGCAGCACTGGGTGCAAGGTGGAATTTCACAAATCAAAGCACACCTAAGGCTAGATCACCGTTACATTTATACACAAAAATTACGAGGTAATACACTCCCAATTACAATGATTGGTTAGTGATTTACATAAACTTATAATATCTGCTGTGTCATTCTCTTCTGTTACTACGCTTGCGCAGGGGAAGGGTCTTCACCTGGGCAAGGGTCTTCTTGACCTGTGGGTGTGTTTTTTAGTATTATAATGAGGACGGTTCACTTCAGGTTACCTTAAGATAAATGTTACTGTCAAGTTAACTCAATATTCATTCATCTACCATGTCAAGTTGTCAAATAAGTCATTCCATATACAATGAGGCCTAAGTGGCCTGGTCGTGCTCTGAAGACTTAAAGGTAAGGTTAACGTGGTTCAGTGACTAACACAACAACCCTTTACATAACACTAACATGAAGATTAATAACACAGCAGCAACCCCTACACGACGTTCACATAAAGATTAATCAAAATGTTCTTATATTTACTCATTCACCAACAAACACAAAATATAGATTCAATAAAAATAATAATCAACATTTACAACAAGTGGTCTTATCTAAAAAACTTCATGCAAACTTTCGAATAAGGTACCTGAAAAACATGCTGCTAGCAAACATAACAGTGTTTTGAACTAATGTGACTTTCTGAAAAAGAGTAAAACAGTGAATTTCTTTCCAAAATTAGTAGAAATTAAAATACTGGACTCTTTCAGCAGCTGCCCTGTTAAGTGCTAATAGTACCTACCGAAACGTGGTTGCTGCTGAGCCAAATTTGCATTTGTGGGCACCATGGCATCTCCAACTACTGCTCAGCAGTGAAGAGGCTGCAGGGCAGCAACTATTAGGTAGGGCTCTGTTAACTGATCCATACCAGCACTTGTGCTGGGCATCGAGTGTTGTTACTTCAATTGCCTTCTGTGTGGAGTCTGAAAAAAGGAAAGGGGTCCTAGAGCAAAAAAAAAAAAATGGAGGCTATGGAGTGAAGGTGCTTGTGGTGTATTACAAATGCTGCAAGTCAGTGCACAGTGTGCTTTCTGGTTCATTCCAAAAGATGTGATGCTCTGTTTGGTGCACTGAACCCACCATGCCCAGTCCTTCGAGCAACTGCAGTAGTGCTCTCCTGTTTAACAGCTTCTGAATTATGATGCCAGATCCAGCTCATCAGTTCTTCTGTAGTCCCATGCTGTGTTTAAAACAGACAGACCTAGTGGGGGGAAGCAGTCATGTACAGCAACAGAAGCCTTGGTAGAAAAGGGATTAAAATTAACATTTAAAACAACTGTATCTCTTGGCTGTATCCCCTGATACAACTGTTTTAAATGCTAATTCTCATCCTCTTTTTATAATTTCCTAGGCTGCCTTTAGCATGGAAACCCTCAGAATTTATTTCCATCTCCAATCCGTGCTTTAGCAAATGGAGAACTTCGATATGAGTTAAACTGAAAGCCTGTAATTGTTAGAAGACTGTCACACTGTCACACCTGTGATCCTCCTAGCTCTGGAAGTGGGTAACTCCAAGCTTCAAAAGACAGAATAAGAAACTGTAAAGGAGGTTGGTGTAAAGGTGTATGTCAGCGTGACCCTCAATAGTTACATGAATTCTCCTAAGATCATCCAGCATTGTAGCAGACCACATTGTGACCTGAGTGACCCTGAACCTGATAACCTCCGTGACTTTGTCGTCCTCCTACAGCACCATTAACTCCTCGAGGGGAGAGCTGCAGGATGTGGCTGTGTCAGGAACATCGTTATTTTCCTTTGTCATCATCCAAAATATGTTATCTCACGTCTCACTTGGAACCACACCTCCCTTATCAACTGCCAAAAAAAAAGCTACTGATGGATGTGCACAGAAGTAGCTTTAGGCTAATTATTTATTTACAGCTAATGACTATTTTATGTGTGTATTAGCATATGTCAGTGCTGCTCATAGTTTATTTGAATAGGATATACAGATTAGGCAGTGAAAGGCAAAGTGCTGTTTGGCTTTGCAGGCAGTGCTGGTGGGTGGACCCGAGTGCATGTCTGCACCAAAGGACTCCACCAAGCAAGGGAAGTGCCTTCTCCCACGTTGCAGCTGCTGTAACCCAGGCAAGTGGGACAGAGGTGCTGGCGGTATCTGGCTGATGTAGGACCCTTCCTGCAGGCCTAGGAAATACTAAACAGGAGGATTAAAGCCTTTTAAAGAATAGGTTCTGCTTTCATAATATTTTTCTTTTCAGCCTCCACAAGAGTTGGCACAGCTTGGTGTGCTACAAAGCACTCTTTTTTCCCCTTGCTCAGAACATCTTTAATTAATTCTTGGCAGGACTATCTAACTCTGCGTGTAGATAGGAATAAACTCCAGCAAAGCTGGGGCCTCCTGCAAGGCCACTCACTTCGGTCTCTCCACTCCAGGACTTTGCGTGAGTGTGCAGACTTTCCCTGCATGATACTCCTGTGGCAGACTAGTGGATATGGTAGAGCAAAGGCACCAATGTCTGAACCCACACACACAGTTGGGAAATGCAGTTGTCTAGAATCGAGATAGATAAATTATTTTGTACGCCATAAAGGCAACTGAAAACTCCCAGCCAAGAGGGAGCAGATCAGATCAGCACCCGTACAATCAGATCATTGCAGCATGAACGTGAGCAGTGAGCTCTGCACTGGCGGTTCAGCAGATCCTTTCCAGAGCAGAGCCATCTGGAAACAGCTGCCACGTTTGGCAACACAACCTGAACAGCCACGTCTTCTAGAAGCATGGAAATCCCTACATCACCCCATGAGTCGCAGAGCTCTTTCTGCTACACCTTAGTCCCTGACCACACCTGCTGCCATCAGGACTTTGTGCTAAAAGTAAATCAACCAAGATGCACACGTCGACTGAATATTCTCCAAACTGTGTCTCCCCTCCGAGCTTCTCGAAGTGCTGGATCCATTCAGCAACCTGCACAGACTGGAGCCCAAAGCACCTGCTTGGCATTGGGAGAGGAATCTTTCCAGGAAATCAGCATAATGTGAAAGTGCATTTCAATGCACCTTATCGACCCTCTTTGAAAGCTGCAGTACCTGCACCATCACCATGGCTGAGGTCATTGGGGACCTACTTCTTTGCTTAATGTAAGCCAGTTGATTTCAGTGGGCACTTGGTGCCTATGTACACTTTAAGATCTAGATTTTAAGGATCTCAAGTAAGAACATAAATCAGTGTCAAGTGTCTGTGGTTTTTGTGGCTCAGCTGGAGAGGGAACTCAATATCCTCTTAGCAATTTGCTCAAATAACATTTCTTAAAATCTGTTTTTCTGAAGGGGTAGAAAAAAGAAAATCAGGAGGGCAGCAAAGGTAATAATCACTGAATTTGCTTCTGGATTTTCTCCCTCTGTCTTCAAAATACAGAAGCGTTATTGCCAAAGTTCCTGATACCCTCTCTGAAACCGTCCACTGTCTCTTCCACGGACAGTGCTGAAATATAATGCAAAAGTGAGCAGTAAAAAAACCTCTGTGTGAAGGCAACAAAAGCAGATTGGTGTAGTAACTCAGTGACGTTTATCTCCTTTTCCCCCCACCCTTCCTTAAACAGCGCTGCTGTTTTACAGCAAAAGAAATCCTTTCGGAATTTTGTAGCCGACTTGGAGCTACAGACCTTTACTACTGCAAGAAGAAGAAAAGGGGAGAGAGAGAGAGGTAATTTCTAAAGTGAAATTAAATTAACCACAAAATAAAATATTTCCAAAGACACTTAATTTCATGTCAGTTCAGTGGAGCCTTTTGGATTTATGCCACCTAAAAATAAAATACCAATACACACTTCAGGACTGTGGTTCTTTTAATACTCTGTGTTGCAGTTCAGAAACTGTAAAGAAATGTAATTGGATCTTGTTATGCCTAAATTACTAATTAGAATCTGTTTCGTAACATATTTGTCTAATAAAAGAAGTAACGGACTTTGTATAATTATTAATCTCTTGTAATAATCCCCAGCTGTACAGATTACTTTTCAGAAACACGCAGAAAAGATGACATTTATTGGCTTACTTTTCTTCTGTATGCTGATGAACATCCTAACAGGTAAGATTACTGCTGAATTTATTCTCATTTATTTTTTCAAGCAGCCAGAAATATTTTGTTACTTATACAGTATCTTCTATTTAGTATCAGATATCGCTCATGTATTAATCACAACTGCGCTGGCTGTTAGTTAAAAGTATTTGGTTTGTAGCACTGAGTGACTGCAAACGGAATTCCTTATTCAGCTGTTCAAGAAACAAAAAACATTTGGCTGTACAGAGGGTCCTACGTGTGCATTAAAGAACTTGTCAGCTTCTGGCTACACAGTAAACGTTTTATTAACTGAAAGTCCTTCTGTGTGGGGGCTGGTACTGATGAGTTTCCTCTTCATCTACAGATGCCCGATCAATCCAGGATGGAGATGGTAATTCTTAATGTTTTTCTTTCCTTTGTATCACTAACAATTAGAAGAGTCATTTGTAACTCCCAGACCTGATCCCCAGCAGTGATTTTGGCAGGAATGCTTACTAACCTCAGTGGGCTGTGGAAGTGCTTTCATCTCATTCTGGTGGAGAAAGAAGAGTGAATTTTTAGAAATTTCTTTAAAATTTATTAAAAGCTGACATATTAATGTCTAATAATAGAGCTAATATACTTGCAGCCTTAAAACGAAAAGAGGTTATGGTCAAGTCACTAATTCTGTTGTACAAAATCATAACTGGAAAGCACCAGACTTATAAACATATTAGGCATCTGAGAATTTTGTCTGTCCTGAACAGAAATACTATATGCGTGTCTAGTTATTGGCAAGAAATACTGACTTCCATGACAAAAAGCTTAAAATTTACAAATTGCCACAAATCCAATTAAAGAAATGTTGGAATAAATCCCTTAGCACAGCTACCCTGTGGTTCGTGTCACTTTGCACGATTAGCCCATTGGATTAGTGTTTGCCTTTGATTAAAAAAACCCTCAGCATCCTAATGATGTTTACACTGGCTTACTGATGATTATATTAGTTAACCTCTCTCTGGTGTTTTCAGACAGAATTCTTTCTGAAAACAAAGTTGCATAGAAGTATCTGCAATAACAAGGTACTGCTATTGCTGGTGTACATCTCGGTTAGTATAACCAGCAGGGCAGCCAGCAGCATCCTGAGTGCACAGATACAAATATGCAGGGAGAGCATTATAACAGATATGGAAAGTAGAAATATATATGCGGAATAAGGGTTAATATGATTACTTTTAATTCAAAACGTTTTTCCCATATGTTCCATTATATTTCCTTATGGCTCTAAAATCTTTTGAATGCATCATCTGTGTTTTCACAAGTTTAAGGGCGCTATTGTATTTGTGCACAGCAAGTATTTCTGTGTCAACCTCTTAGACAGTCAGGAAAGTGTGTGTCAATCTAAAAATAAAACCTTGTTCAGGCAGTATCCTGTTGCTCTCATTACCAACAATTACGGTTTTCTTTCACACTGGGCCAAGCAGCAGACTGCAAAGTGAATCTAAGGTCAGCTGGTATAAACAGTGAATCCTCCTCTGCAGACAGCATTTGGCTGGTTCATTTGATTTGTTATATGCCATCTGTGCCTGCGCGCTGCAAACTTTACTCTGTAAAATTAAGGTCTGACAATAGGATTGTTGAAGGCTCTTAATTCCCACTAAAGACCCTGGTCCCAAGCTGAGCCTGGTGAGTAGAATGGCTCCCATTTACTTAAATGGGCTTTAAATGAAATCAAAATACTGGGTTTAGCTTTGCTGCACAGAAAGACATTTGTAACTATGTGGTCTCAGCAAGTGTTTACATTTTGTATATGCTTCTGTGTTTGCCCAGATTTGGGCCCAAGGGTGGTCAGCTCCTGCATTTTCAGAATTGCTTTTGTTTTCCTGCTGAGTTGGAAATCTTGTTTCAATTGAAATAGCCAAGGTGACTTGTTTCAATTTCAAAATCTCACATTTTCTCAGATATTCCTACAGCAGGCACAAATGCAGCTGTCTTCCAAGTGGCAATGCCTTTCCTCTCCATTTTCTTAGCCTGTTTCCTATGGGCCGCTGAGAAGAGGCATGACTCTGCGGTCCCAGGCAATGCCAAGGCAGCACGGACCCAGTCACCGGCAGCCCAGGGCAGATGCTGCACCCCTGGCTTCTGCTATACTCAGCTGGGCTGCCTTTGTGCTGAGATGGTGGGCGAAAAACTGCCCAGCTCTTTTCCCTGGCAGAGCAGGCAGCTGCAGGGGCACAGCATAGATGATGGCACCTTATTCCTTGTATTTTTATATTAGGCAGAGGAAATGGCGTGGAGGAGGAACGGGCAAATATGGCTTTAAATTGCAATTGCTCCTTGCTTTTAAATACCCATCTGCCTTCTAGAAATTAAAGCAGCCCAGGGAATTCTTGAATTGTCCCAAATGCCGATGGTGTCCCTTCATTCCTGCTCTCCGTCTTGTCCCATTCCATCATTCCTGGTGCAGCTGGAGCAGAGGGCACCAGCTTCATCACGTGAACAGCCACCTTCTGCGGAGCCGGGCACAGAGGGCTCAATGGCTCTGCCAGCCTCTCTCCTGCCAGAGGAGCCCACAAGCCCCCCAAGAGGACATAGGACACCAAACCATGTTGGCTCCCAGGCCCAAGCTTTCAACAAAAATTCTTCATATTATACTAATCTGCTTTTTATTTAATTTTAGATCTCTACCAGGGATCTGCAGCCTTGCCGTACTGGCCCTTCTCATCCAATGATTTCTGGTCCTACGTGGAATATTTCCGGACCCTGGGAGCCTACAACAGGATCGAAGAAATGGCCAGAGCCTTCTTTGCCCAGTTCCCTTTTGGGAGTCACCTTGGGTATCATGTGCCCAACCACGAGCACTAACTGCTTCACTCATTTTTCCTAAAGCTGGTGCTGAGATGTTTAAGCAAAAACACGGCTGCCAGCAAATGCACCTGAACTGCCCCTCAACCGCTTGTTAATAATCATAGCAGTCACGTGTAGCATTTCATGCTTTAAATCAGTCTTTTCTTTTTTACAATTTATGCTGTTGTGCGAAATCAATAAACTCCTTGATTCTGTTGCGAGGGTTTGGGAGTTTTTTTACATATAACGCTCGCAGCCTTAACTCAGGAAACTGATCTCTGTGCGTATAGCAGTTAAATACCAGTCCACCCAGTCTGGTGGCTGGAAGGACCACCAGTATAATTCCCAGCCACATCCCTTGCAGGGTAACAGTGCCCTCTCGGCAGTCCCTTGCCTAGCTCAACGCCATTTTCCTCACTTCAGGCCTAGGCCTAGGCCTGGCCCCGGCCCCGGCCCCGGCCCCGGCCC
>NW_008795907.1:816649-819794 GCF_000699145.1 Aptenodytes forsteri | reverse complement strand
GGATGGTGGCGGGGCCGTGCTGCCCGGCCGCGGCCCGGAGGCGCTCAGCGCCTGCTTTCCCAGGCAGGGGGAAGCACGGGGCTGCTGATGGACCTGGCCGCCAACGAGAAAGCGGTGCATGCCGACTTCTTTAACGGTAAGGGCCGTCGCGTTCCGGGGGTGCGGGGATAGGGGGTCACCGCGAGGATGGTAACGCCTTGGGCCTGCCAGGTTACAGCTTCAGAAACTGAAAGTTATCAAAAGAAACCTCGCTTCGTTTCTCTCTAATCTCATGTCTTTGGTGCCTGGTAGTCGCTAAAGTTCTCACTAACCGCACTTGTACCGAGCGCTATGGTAAGAGTGCCTCAGTGTTCAATGAGGCGGGTGGGAGTGATACAATGCCTGTGTTGCTCCTCTCCTGCAGGTTTTAGGCGATTTGGCGTGCTAACCACTACAAGGAGAAACGCCTTGATCTGTTTGCATAACAAATAGCTTATATTAAACAGCGCAAATACATATATAAATGTGGACAGAACTTTACAAATTGTCTCTAGGTGTTACTACGTTATAGATAATTCTTTAATCTTTTAAGGTATGCATGCATATGTATCCAAAGCAAAATAAAACATTGGGGTTTATGTCTTCTGCATTTGAAAGTCAACTGTATGCATATAAGTGTATACAGCTGCTTTTAGAGAGGGGAACAGCTATGTATCTGGCCGCTTAGGGGTAGAATATGCAACACCTTACACTTGGTTACTAAGGTGGGGGGTTTTATGTTTCTTAAGGAGTATATTTAGACATGTCAATAGTGAATTTCAGATACGTTATTAAATCTGGTTGCTGTGGTGGTGTTGATGTCACAAACTGGTATTAATTCTGAAATAAAGCAGGTTTCTCATGTTGCTCGAGACTTAGAATACAGGGGAAAAAGGAAGTTCAACTCTCAATAGTTGTGAGGGACCTAGCTCTTTGTTGGAGCCAGCATATTCAGGAGTAAGTATTTCCATAAAGTTCTCCCATCAGGTTGTGGTATTATATTCTATTGGTAGTTTAGGACTCTTCTAAATGAGGATTAATCCTCAGTTTATTGTATGGCACTTGTACATTCCTTCTGTAAGAACAAAGACTTGGTTTCAGTTATGTTGTTAGTTTATGCTCAATATACAAAGAAGATACAAAGCCAAGTAGTTGAGAGTACTTCCCAAAGATGACTAGAACAGCTGTGATTAGCCGGACACATTTCACTGGTCTGACCGAGACGAGTTTTCTGAGAGAGAAATGTTATTAACACCTTCACAGCAATGAAATGTTTTTTAAGGAAGGGATTTTTAACAGCAAATTACAAATGTGAACATCAATCTGCAAAATTTATAATCGTGTGCGTGGATACTATGACCTAAAGCCAGAATTCTGCAGGAGTGTCTGTATCTGAGACTTGCTGCATGCATAACGCTAGTACTTGTTTAGTTCTGGAGTCTGGGAATCATGGTTGATCCACTCTGAATGTGATGGCTACTTATCGTGTTTATAAAAGCCCCTCCTTTGAAGCTTTACTTTGCTTTCATGAATTTAATTGCAAAGCTTGCATGGTACAAGTGAAGCAGTTTAATTTGTGTGGTAGAGGCATACTCCCACATACTTGAGTCTGCCTTTCTTTCCTCTCTGTCTCTTCCCACTGTGATATTACACTTCTAGTAACTGATGGTACAGTAACTCTCATTCACTTAGTTCATCTTTATTTCTGTACTTAATCCAAATAATTAAAAACTGTACTTGTGGAGTATATGCATATATAACAGTTGAAACTTCTAAGGTTAATTTTACCTTATCTTGCTTTTCTGACTAGATTTTGAAGATCTCTTTGATGATGATGACATCCAGTGAACTTAGTTGTCCAGCTATGCAGTGCTGAGATGTGGATTTTTCTCTAGGATCACCTGTGGTGTCCATTATTTATTAAAATAATCAAAACAGAAAAATCACAAGGTGGGGGGAAATCTGTATAAGCTGCTTGGGGAATATGAAAACCAGATGGTTAAAGATAACTAAGGGGGGAATTGTGGACTGTTATTTCTAGGAAGCTGTGTGTAGATTTTTCTTAAAATTTTACTTGCTGATGTGCTCATTCAATAAAATACTAACAAAAACTCTCTCTGCGATATTCTTTGAAAGTAGATACTGCTGTGTTCTGAGCCCCCGTAGAGAATGATTTTTTATTAAATCATTCACTGTTACTTTTGGATATTATATAAAGATACATGGCAGGGCATATTGCTGCCTAGCAAAGTTTTGTTCATCCCACAATATAGTATTATCTAGGGCTAAGGCAGTTGGTTTTTCTGAATAGTTTGACTCTCATTTGCCAGTCGCACTAAGAATAGTGTTGTGCGTCTTCCCCTGTTTCAAGAGAGATATTCAGCTACCGTCAATACTTAGCTTTTAATCTCGGAAGGTCAGGAATAAAAAGTAGTAATTTTGTCCTGATATTTTAAGCAGAGAAGCATTGTGGCCCTGGGTCATGGGAATGCTTGGATTTAAAAATCTAGTTTAATTCTTGAAATTGTACTGTGTAGAAAGAAAATAATTTTAGGATTCTTTTCTCCTGCAGCAAGTACTGTAATTATTCATACTTATTATGTACAGTGTATATGAATCAGTCTGTTAGATATTAATTCAGATTTTGACACAAGTTTTCAGAACACTTTTAGGAATATTCTAAATATTTTGGTCACCTTCAGTGACCAAAGTGAATCTCTGAATTAATGGAACAGGTGATTTTTTAGAATATTATTTCAGAGTCAAGAATTTAATCTTGTCTAATCTTAAGTGCAGTCTGTATTTCATACATTGATCATGCTACTTAAATTTTGCCTGGAATGAAACCGTTTCCTCCCAGTCCTTCTTTCACATGTTTTTGCTTGGTTTTATCTTAAAAAAGGAGATCTTAAATCGTAGAATCATTGAGGTTGGAAAAGACCTCTAAGATCAGCAAGTCCAACCGTCAGCCCAACACCACCATGCCCACTAAACCATGTCCCTAAGCGCCACATCTACACGTCTTTTAAATACTTCCAGGGATGGTGACTCAACCACTTCCCTGGGCAGCATTAACCACTCTTCAACCAATGTTTAACCACTCTTTCAGTAAAGACATTTTTCCTCA
>NW_008795907.1:776203-814045 GCF_000699145.1 Aptenodytes forsteri | reverse complement strand
TCAAAAAAGCCAAAATTCCTCTGATGGCACCAGCCCCTGAGCCACGTGTTGATCAGGTGTGTTTTCCTGTTCCTTTCAGTATTCTTCCCTGCCACTGTAGGGATTGAGGAAAACACTACCTGTGCTCCTGATCCTTCAGTAATGTAACAGTAAATGTAACAGTAAGTATGCTGGGCCCCTGAACTTAAAAATGTAAGCACAATGAAAACAGTAGGACTAGGTGTCTTTTTATTGTGTTCCTGTGGATTTCTCAACATCCTCCGTTTCATCATGTGGTGTATGTTAAATCGGCATTCTGACATTTACTCTGCCTAGTGTCTGACATTACAATGTGTCCCTGAAGGAACAGTCTTGCTGAGGCAGTCTGCTTTTCCTTTTTAGTGCTCGCTTTGCTTAAAGAGGAATGGATTTCAAGCTTTCCTCATTGAAAGCAATGTAAACATTTTGACTGAGTGGTAGCAACTGTGTTTGGACTGTTCTAGCTTTGGTGCTGTGCTTTCTCCAAACTAGATTTTGAGAAATGAGCTGCTGCCAGTACATGGAGGCTGCGTTCTGCGCAGGTGCGAAAGATGAAATAGATTTAAGAAGCAACCCTTGCTTCCTCTGCTTTTTTAGCTACTTTCTTTTACTGATGCCCAGATTCCTCAAGATGGTCACCTTGGTTTTGGAATACTTCCTTGTCCTTGTTTTGTATAGATTTCTCCTTTGTTTTTCATTTGCCTGCCTTAAGCTGTAAGAAACTTGAGCCTTAAATTTTCTCAGCAGCAGGAGTATATTCTATGCTACAAATCCGTCTTGAACAGTTGCTCTTCAGTATGAATGGTGCTCCAGTCCCTTCCACCTTCTTTTTAGAGATGTTCAAAACCTCAGTGAAGCATTGGTTTGAAGGTGCTAATGGTGAATAGTTTTGTAACGTCATCTTGCTCAATCAAAACACAGAACCTATCTTCGTGAAACTGGGTAGAGAGCAAATAATGCTCATGGGTCCAGCACAGCCTAAAAGTCAAGAGTTTTCATCCTCGATAGGATATAGTTACCCATTGAAGGTAGGTACAGCTAACTCCTTCTTGTGAAGCTTTCCAGAATATCAGTGTTGCATGTTAAAAAGCAGCATAAATAGTACTGCTGCTGGTACCTGGGAAGTGTGATATGCCTGTCTGTAGGGAAGGAACTTACTGTATGCGGTGTGTAAAAGTGTTTGGGTTAGTAAAATTCCTTATGAAGAAAGCTGCTGAATTTCATGAATGCCTTGGTGCGCAGCTGATGCCACTCTGGCTGTAGCTACTGAGAGTACTGTGAGTAGGTGGTTCTCTGGTATTGCTTCCCAGCTGCTAAGCTTTAACTTAAATCTGATACCTGGTGTGGGTTTGTTCTCTTGGGATGAAGTGAAATGAAAGTTCTTCAGAGTTGGAATGGGATGATACCGAAGGTATGTGTGTTGTAGCTGTCTGGAGTATGAAGTTCTCTCCTTCACAATGAGATTGGGTGAGGAGTGTGTATGTAGCTTCATCTTTCTAAAGAGGGCTGTCAATGTGTAAGAACTTTCATCATGAACTGTAATTTGTTTGGGTCCCTTTTGGGACAGTATTAATATGGAAAGGCTAATCTGAAGAACAAAATGCCCTTCAGCTTCAAATGGTTTCTGTGTTATCATTTGTCAAGGCTTTCAGTCTAATTAGTCTGCGGGCTATATCAGCCTGTTGTCAGGAAATAATCACAAGATGTCAGAACCTCTAATAAACATTGATTTAAAGGGCATTTGCCTGCCTTGGCCATTTCATTTACTGAGCTTTGATTCCTGTACTTTTTGTGGAGATTGACACTGCTCATAATAGGTGTTTCTGAATGAAAGAATGAGCCTGTTCTAGCAGCATTTTTCACACATTTAGACTGATGTATATTACTTTATAAGCTGTTGGGTACTGCTCAGTATTTCAATGTCCAAATAAATGCTCTAATCTGAATAGATTTATGGAGGTACTGAGGTTAGTATCATGAATTGTCCTGCTGACTTCAGTGGGACAGCTGGCAATGTATAAAGCTGACCTTCTGCCTGAGTCTTGGCAGGATGAGGTGCTAAGTGCTAAAATGCTTTAGAAGGGGTGCAGTCAGTTGTGCAGTGCAGGTGAAAAGGAATGGCTTCAAAACACTTAAATGTCAGCCCGTTCCCTTCGGTACTCTCACAAGGCCAATTCTCCATTTGCAGGAAACTGCAAGCTATCACAGTATATTCCTGGGAATTAAAAATGTGTGATCTATTTTGAGCTGAAAATAATCAAGTCATTGTGAGGGAGAGAAAGTTACCGTGCTAAAGGAAGCTGGCTGTCATCTGTGCATAACATTTCTGCAGTGCCTTTTCTGAGCTGGCTACCAGGTTAGCAGGAGAATCCAGTGCTCCGCTGCTCTTCATGTGAGCAAGAACAGGTAAGCTCCGACCTAGTGTGGTAGTAGTGGGTTTTCCTTGGTTGTTTTGGGTTTTTTTTCTTGGTTAACTTCCAGGTAATTAAAAGGTTTTCCTTTCAATTTTTTACTTCAATAATTGAAGTGGAAGGTATTTTTCTCAATAAAGAAGGAATTCATGTAGATGAATAAATCGAGTTCTTACTGCTTCTGCAGGGTTTTGGGAAGCTGGCAGGCATCTTCCTGCTCTCAATGTGCAGTTGTTCAGCACATGAAAACATGCTGGGCAGATGACACTGCAGCCCTGTTCTCTGCAAGTCCCCCTGTCAGTGATGGGGCTGGAATGCGAGTGTCACATCAGGGCACTCAGAAAAGCACTAGCACAATGCAAGTCAGTCCTTGGCAGCAGGGATGGCTTTAAGGACAAGGATTTGCTTCCATGTTTTTACTTCCAGATTATTTTTTTCAGTTTGCCTTTTGTTTGCTCCAACTGGTCTTTGCCAAGCAGTAGGGTCAGAATGCTAATCCAAATTATAACCTTTTTCTCAAGTTACTACAAGGAGTTCAGAGCAGAGGGAGGAGCAGAGCCTTCTAAAGCTTTTCACATTGGCAAATAGGGCCTTTTTGGTGAATACTTTTTTCTTATTTATGGAAAAGTCAGTTTGCATGTAACAAGTTTCCAGTCAGTTCTAACTTTATCTGTGTTCACAACACCTGGTCTGCAGATGTGACATGTATGTACAAACCTTATATAATCCCATGTGAACTCATGTAAACTTATAAACTCTTGAGGGAGCAGATCCTATTTTGTATATTGTTGTGTAAAAACAGGCATACAGCTAAGAATGTCATGTACGAGTTGGGTGACTGAGCACAGGAATACATATCAACAAGGGAATGTGACAAAGCATCCCTGGTGCAGACAAGGAGCTGCCCCCACCAAGGGAGTCTGAGTCCCCCTGGCCCAGATGAGGATGCTTCGGCAAGGACACTTACAGAGGGGACTCCTGTCATCTGTCCTGTCGGAGAGCTCCCTAGTCAAAGTGTGCCCCTGCTCATGGCTCCCAATAAAGCTTGCTGAGCAACGTGCTGCTTTGGTCTTTCAGTCTCCTACTGCTTTGAAGTTGCCTCTGCATTGCTGGGATACAGGTACTGTGGTGTGGGAATCCCCCTTCTCTGTGCTTTACCTCATCCAGGATGACAGATCCACCTTGGCCTTAAAACACTAACCAAAACATGTTACAGAACTAGAATGGCTTCTCTAGAAATCCCTGTCAAGGCAGTGGAGAAGCTGTGCTGTCCTGACTCCTTTGGGTGGAGCACTGTGTTTTCACAGATGCCTAGAGGATTGGAGGGAGCTGGGTGTGTTGCTTCATACCCCCTGTCCTTCCCTGCCTGACTCTGTAAGGGATTTAGAGAGGGGCTTCAAGTGCGATCTCCTGCTCTGCCTCCCTCCCTGATACCTCTCCATAAAGCTATCCTGCTTTATGAGAGGGATCCCACAGATTGCCTTGTGGGTGGAAATCCTCTGATATGCCACACAGGAAGAAATAGATGTTGACATTTAATGCTTCCATTTCAATGGGAATAAACCTTTCCTGCCCCTTGGAGTGGCTGGAGAGTAACAAACTGCACTTGCATGTAAGGAGGTCACACAACTGTCCTCAAAGAGCAACGGTGTTATGCTGGGCTGGTCTCCTGGGATGAGTTTAAGGATGAGCTGAGAGTGGGTTTGCTGATTTACAATCCTATGGCAGACTGAGTCTTTTCATCATGTACCTACATCTAGTACAAATATCATAAAAACACTTGGCAGCCTTGCTCCCAGCCTGGGTATGCTCAGGATTGGTTTCCTCCAGAATATTTCAAAGGGTAAACTTTAAATCTGAAGTACAATGGTTGATTAGCTAAATGTAGGTCTTTATCCTAATCCCTCTGCCTTCTTCCATGCCAAAAAACCTCTAGTGAGTTTATACTTCACAAATAAATACAAGTCTTGCAAGCAATTTATCTCCTTCTTGTAGCTCTTTGTGGTTTAGTGCAGCTGCTATTTGTATTCCAATTAATTACTGGCACAAGTGATTACACGGGATGGGGTTGAGGCACAATTAGGCTCAGCCTATAATTGTGTTTAAAAGGACCACGGATGCTTTCACAGATGGTTTCCCTGCTGGATGAGACTGGCCAGTCTCTCCAGCTGTAGCCACGTTATTTCTCCCTAATTGTTAGTGCAGTGACTTAAGTCTTTCATTGGGGGGTGTTCTTGCTTTCTGCCTTCAAAAGAGCATGTTGCCTTCCTGCTGTCTTTCTCTGAGCAGCAACACAGGGAGGGAAGAGTCAAACACAGCTGTCAAGATCAAAGGAGCTGAGTGCTCTCTTTATAACCTGCCCTAATTACAAAGTGGCAAATAAGACCTCATTCTTGGTGCCTTCATTGTATTAGTTGCTATCTAATAGGAGCTGCTGGCAATGTTTATGCCCAGAGGCATCCCATTTGTGTGCCTGCAGCAGTACATTAGTTTCTAAAGGGAAAACCAGCCATTTAAACCTGCCACAGCTAGAGGGGCAGTAAATAGTGAGACCTAACTTTGCACTAGCCATCTACTGTCAGGATCGATTTTAAAAAAAAAAAAAAAAAAAAGCCAACCCCAAAACATTTAAATTTGTTGGAGAGCAGGTGATTCTGTGCCCTTTCAGCATGCCAGTGTCATTCTTGGCTCCTTCACAAGATAATCAAACGTTCAAAGCACTGTGCAATCCTCGGGAGCCAGCCCAGGCCTTGCGTATGTGCCTGTTTTGGCCAGGTTTTCCCATCCCACAGGTTTATGAAGCATGGAGGGAGAGTAAAACCACAGCAACTCAGTAATGGAAAAAGGCTGGATTCATTAGGAACTTCCCCTGAGCTTGTCCCCGAGGACCTTGTTACCCTCCTGAGCCCTATTTGCAGCTCTCCCCTAAAAGAAGCATGAGGCCCTGCAGCTCCCTGCCCTTGGGCTACCGTGGTTGGCCTGGCTGTGTGACCCTGTCATGGCAGAGCCAGGGACATGGAGGCGTGATATGCATACCATATGCACGGATTTGGGTTGTTCCTGGGCTATAAGGACTCCCTGGGAGCTCACAGCCTGGTGGGATAATTGCTGGCCATGCTCAGCTGCTGCTCCTGAAGCTTGTCAGCATGGGCTTGTTGAGTTGAGACCCCATGTGCAGACACCCACAAGGGCGGGGCAGCCTCAGGAGGCAGTAACAGACGTGCTAAGGACAGCTTCAGGGCTGGACGCTGGCTGCAGTGGGGCAGAGGTGTGTTTGCGGAGGCGGGGGGGTTCTTTGCCTGCCCTGTCCCGTGACTGTGCTTGCTTTACTGATAGGGTGAGCATCTGTTGGGAATATTTGCCCTAGGGGAGAGCTGGGAGGGGGCTGATTGCTGCTCCTGGGTGTACAAAGTGGCTTTCTGGGTGGTGGCTTAAACTGGGATTTGGTGCCTGCTAGGAAGGTAAGTGTGTGTGTCTCTTTAGCCGAGTTCTGTAGAGCAAGAGTCTTACAAAGATTTGAGGGGAAAGACTTCATAAAATAGTCCAAAACCCTAAAATAGTCCAAAACCACTAAAATAGTCCAAAAGCCTAGGGGCTTTGACCCCTATTTCCACGCAGCAGGGACTCACCTTGTTCACAGCCTGCTGCCTGGGCTGCACTAATTGAGAGGCTGGTCTGTCATTTGCTAGTTTTTGAGGTGCCTGGCTGGGACATGCATGAGCAATGCAGGTACCCTGCATGGAGCATCCTTGTCCTGAGCAGGGAGCTGGGAGGAATATGGTCTCTGTGTTCACATCCCGGAGGGTGAGTATCCTGGTGAAGCTGCATTTCAGTATTTATGACTGTGACAAGGGAGAAAAGCCAGTACACAGAAAGCCTTAATGGTTTTCTTTAAAACTTCCCAAGCGCTTTGTCTTATTGTGTTTACAGGGGTTCTTGATAAAACACACAGCATAGAAAGGGTGTGCTATTCTCAAGCAGGAAATCTCTGTTTGATGAGGATTTTAGCCTGGGATTCAGACCCTGAGGTTTAACCCTTTAAAGTGTGTTTGAAAACGTCCTGTAAAAGACAGAAGTCCCTACTGTGCTTCGGGCAGAGAGGAGCTGAGAGGAGGCTCGCACTGGAGCTGCTTTGCTGCCCTCCTGCCCTGTCACAGCCCTGCCCTGGGTTACTGCATGGGCAAATACTCTTAAAGGCAGGTCCTGCATGAACCAGACTGCCCCCTCCTTTTTGCATCCTCGCTGCTTACAGAGGCAACAATACTTCTGCTCGTCATAGCATATATTTGGCATGTTACTTGCCCTGGTTGTGTTTGGAGTGCTGGGCAGGGTTTGGGAGAGATTGCTTGCTCAATGTGTTTACGTGAGAGACCCGGTGCAAGTTGAAGACCACGTGCTGTGTTGCACACCAGTGGGAGGAACTGAAATGAGGTCTCTGTGCCAGCCCCCACAGTGGGACAGTGTGAGGCGGCTCGTCAGCCCAGCAACTGAGGAACAACAGGGGCGCTTTCAAGAGAAGCCATGTTCCTGTTTTTCAGTATCTATTTTTGGTGAAACAAATATGCCCCTCAGCAAGCAACCTGACTCCTGCCCTGACAGTGAGGTGTCAGCTCTGTAGCTCCCCTGGCTGGAGTCAGAGTCCCCAAACACCTCCAGTGCCGAACCCCTGTTCAATGGTCCGGGGGAGCAGAGCACTGCAACCCCCCATGACCCTGGTTTTGATGATCCCACACAGCGTACAAGGAGGCAGGCACCTGCGCGTGAAGCTGCCGCTCGCAGAGGAGCTTGGAAAAGCCATTTACAGGGTGATAAAGAGGCTACATGTTTAAACATTAAATAAGATAAAAGACCTTCTATACTAATATACAGCATTCTTGTGGAGCTTTGTTATCTCATGGTCTGTGATAACGTGCATGTGTGTACATATAAGACATATATTCTGCTCATATATGAATATAGCAGTGACTGCAGTGTTAGGTGACACTTCTCTTTCTGGATACGCAGCCCTGAGCACCCCCACCCTGACAGCTGGGACAGGGGAAGACCCAGGACCAAAACCAGAGCCAGGCTTTGAAACAAGGACTTCCAGGCTGGGTCTCTGCTGCAGGGCTTGTTTTGGTCCTTCCTGTAGCCCTCTGCTATCCCGTTGCCACGGTGGCCAGGAAGCTGACCAGGAGTCGAGCGTGACCCTGGGCCTCTCCTGGGGTGCTGATCATCTGCCACAAGGTCTGACTGCACTTGTGAGCATCCCGAATGGTGTGCGGGATGATGTGGAGGGCAAGCAACCACGTGGGGTTCAACAAGACTTTCCCATAAAGGCCAGCGTGGCCCTGGTCCCCGAGTTTCTAACACATGAGGTGTTTCTTGCACTACATCCATGGTAGCTTGAGGTGGGAGATGCTGTTGGCCTGGGCGGAAGTCATATCGATATGGGTCACTCTGGTGAGAGGGCCATTGCAGGGGGTTGTAAGAAATCCTGGGTTCTGCCCTGGCCTAAAGCACACAGCATCAGATGTGCATGGCAGTGTGAAAAGCCATGTCTAAGCCTCTGAGTCCTGGTATACAGGATAAAACTGTAAGCATATTTGCTCCTGCTGCATGGCAGCAAGGAAAGGAATAATTTTTGACTGCCTCTTGGGAACTAGTCTTTAGATTAGCATTTCCTCCTAGTGTTTACTCCAAATGCTTCTTAGCACTTTGGTTGTTTCAATTTTCCCTGCCTTCAGAAAATCCATCTGAAAATATTTGAAAAAAACACTGCAAAAGCTCTGACTTGATCCTTTCAATTTAAGCCTCTTATGCCATTTGATCCAGCAACTGCTGCATCTCCTTTTGTTTATGGATTAGTTTTTTACAGTTTGGGGGTTTTTTTGCCCCCTGTTCCCACCCCATTAATTCACACAATAGGAGCAGGTTTTTTCCCAGCTCTCTGAATTCAGAGTGATCAGGTTGAGCATCACTTTAGCCCTTGCTAAATCTAGTATGCTGGAAGCTTGAAGCCTCCCCGGCCAGCAGAGCCCCTCTCTCTGGCTGGCTGGTCAGGGTGGATTCAGGCACAGTGGTTTTGGGGAAACAGTTGGGAAACCAGAGCTCTTTTTTAACCAAAAAGGAGGCAATACAGTGCAAGGTGGTGAAATGCTGAAGCCTTGGTGAAAGCTAGAGGGTGAGGAGTTTCTTGGGAAAGCAAAAGGGTGCTGCTCCTGCGTGTGCCAGCCCAGGGTGCCCCCACCTTGCTGGCACAATTTTTTTTTTTTTCCTGGGCTGCCTGGTGAGGCTAGGAGAATGTCCCTTTCTTCAAATCCTTCCCAGTGACGCATACAAAAATGTGGGAGCATTCTCATTGAGAGAGTGTTTTATTGTTGTTATTATTTGTAATGTGGTAATTCACTGGAGTGTAGAAAATGATGCTGCTGTTGGAAGTTATTTCAGTTGAAGCTCTTAATGCTGTTTTGTGCTTGTAATAACGCGTTAGCTCTGATCTGTGTTAGCTTGTTCTGAAGCTTAATGGGAGTCTTCTTTGAATGTATCTGAGAAGCCATCAAAACCTCTTTTAAAAGTCAAGCAAGCTCCTTGAAAAGCAGCTACTAATCTCAGCCTTAATACTCTTCCCCCATTAAGGTAACCTTGCCGAGAGCTGGGGCAGGTCCTGGCGGTGTTCATCCCAGGAGCCCACTCAACATGGAAGGTTGCACAACCGCCTGAAGCTCTGCCCATCTGGTGTGCAAAACATTGCTTATGGCACACTTATGGTGTGGAAAAGTAGAAACACGGTTGCTAGATCTCAACTTCTGACTGCACTTGGGAGCTATTCAGAGGGGAGATGGGACAGGATCCTGCCAGCTTGTAGATGGAAACCTCTGGGCTGAACACGTACTCGTGCCATCACCCCCAGCACCAGGTGAGTGATTTGGGAAGGGACACCTCCACCCTGAGGTCCCCTCTGCCCAGGAGCCTTGAAGGACCTTCTGCTCCCTGGTCAGGCACTGTGTTTGCAGGGGAGCTTCTGGCATTTCTGAGCATCACAACTGTGCGGCCAACACATTTGTGACCACCTCAGGACCCCCAGAGCCATGCAATCAATGGGCTGCTTTTGTGGTGTAGCCTCACTGGCGTTTAGAAGGCTTTTCAGATAAATCAAAAGAGAAGATCCCTGCCCTAAATGAGCATGCTGTCTACATTAGAGAAAACGATAAAGGATAAACATAAAAGGAAAATCAAAGAATTAAAATCAATGAAAGTTAATAATCTGAATATATTCAAAGATCTGGGCTAAAGAAGGGAGACAACAAACCATGGGTGGAAGTCAAAGGCCCTAATAAGGCAGGATAAGACAGGGAGTTACGATGGAAAAATCAGAGCCATCCGTTCCAGCTGAAAACAAGAGCAGAGATGGCTTTTGTGAATAGTCTTCTCCCTCTTCTACTCAAATTTTTAAATGCTGGCTAAAATGTTTACCATTGGTTTAAATGAATTTAGGTAGTTAAAAAAGGGAAATTTAGAATGTGGTATTTAAATGTAACCAATTTTTCTCTTATCAGTTTTAAACGTAAAAAAAGGTTAGCCCATCTTGAGAGTTACTGTTTCATGATGTGGCAGGAGTGGTGTTTGACTTTGGGCCCAGGTTTCCACAAGGAGAGCAAGAGCAGAGGTAGGAGTGAACTCTTGGTCCCATGGAAGTCACTCATGTATAACCTCACTGATTTTTCAGGTAATAGGGTCTGCCCTTAGCAATCGTTGCCCCTGCAAAAGGCAATTTTCTGGTAAATACAGTATAGCTATAGCGCCAGTGCCCCAGAACACCGTCCAGGGTTAAGCCACCTCGTCCTATCCCATGCAGCACCCCTTGCTTTAATTGACATCCAGGTCTGGGTACAGGAGGAAACCCATGAAAGTGGAATCGTTGATGTTGTCGGCATAGACGCCATTGTTGTCCCCCTCCCCGTATACCTGAAGCCAGACCTCGTCCCCAGTGCTGAGGTGCAGCAAGACAGAGCCGCTCGCTTGGTCAACGTTGTTCTTCTGGAACTGGTCATAGGTGAAGATCACTGCCTTATCCTTCTTGTAGAGGCTGACCTTGACGTCTGTCAGGTAGACTGTCAGGTGGTAGGCGAAGTAGTACATGCCAGGGATGCTGCAGAGGAACTTGCCGGTGCTGGCGTCGTAGTGGCTCTGCTCATTGTAGAAAATCTTGCTGAAGCGGATGGGGACATTGGGGTGGGGGGCTCGCTCCGTCAGCCCCACACTGAAGGCAGAGCGGTAGACGAAGGCGCCTTCGCCCTTCTCCCCCTTCTGCCCTGGGTATCCGGGAAATCCTCTCGGCCCTTCCCGCCCCAGGACTCCTATTTCGCCTTGGTCACCTTTGGGGCCTTGAACACCTGGGGGAGAGAGTGGGGGCAGGGAGTTGTTTGCACTATGCTGGCAGCCGCTACCCACCGGCCCGAAACGCAGAGGGGGCTGTGGCATGAGGATCTGCTTGGCAGCATGGAGCAAGAAGGGTCCCCTGAGGAAAGGCTGGATGACCTCAACACCCCTCATGAGCTGAGTCAGCGAGTGGAAAGCCCGCTCATCCCCCCGGGCTGTGTGCAGAGCTGCCGAGAGCAGCATATCTGAAAAAACATCATTAATTGGAAAAACAACCATCAGACCAAACTCTTTGACTTGGGTTGTGGAATCCATCCCTGGAGATACTCAAAAGCCATCCAGACAAAGGTTGGGCATGGACCTACGAGATGTGAGACCTGCCAGGGCTGGCCCTGAGCGCTGGGGCTGCCCATGGGCTCCAGCACCGACATACTCCCTGCTCCTCACCAACCTTCCTCTCCTTTCTCTCCCTTTTGTCCATCTTTTCCGTCTTTCCCGTCCCGGCCAGGGAGCCCGTTGTGGCCAGGGTAGCCAGGCGCTCCTCCCATCCAGTTGGCACACGGTGTTTTGGGGTCGGGCTGGACCTCCTGGGCGGCCACCTCTGTGCAATGGGGGGCCACCAGCAGCAGCGAGCAAAGGAAGAAGCCTGCTGGGCCCCTCATCGTCAGTTCCTGATGTGGACAATGGCTTTGTTAGCTTTAAAGGTTAATAAGTAAAAAAAAAAGTGAAGAAAAACTCCACCCTTGAATAATGGAGAGGCCCAGAAGACTAAAGTTCAAATCAACATGTCTGAAGGAAAGCAATTCTGCTTGCCCCAAGGGCCCCTCCACATCCACCATGGTGCTGGTGTGAGCTCCAAGAGCCAAGCTGGAATGGGGCTCCTGGGAGCAGTGTGGACCTCAGCCCGGGAGCACATCCAGCGCGGAGTGGAGCAAACGCCAGAGTTACTCCCCCAGTGCTCACGGGCTCTTTGCACAGGCACAGATGTAGCTCAGGACCTAGCACAGCAGATGCCAGGGTATCCGTGGCCAATTTCTTTGCAAAGCTCTGCTCAGTTAGCCACGATATGCTCTAACTTCTGCCCAGCTGAGTGAGCAGCTGATTGGAAGTACAGGTCTGGCAGGGCCTGTCTCAAAACCTCAGAAGCCTTTAAACCACATGCTCAGCTTATCGCTGTGTGTACAGCCCGCTAACCTGAGCCTATCTAGTGTGAACAGAAACTACAGCCAGGCTTTCCATCTCGTCTGAGTGACTATATGAAATTATGATACAGTTTTTTTCCACCCAAATTATGTTTCTGGATTACGGGAAGACAAGTTGCACAGCATTTATGCACTGTAGGGTCATATTCTTCTTTAATATAGTTGCTTTGCTAATCAGAGCAATTAGTGCGGCTCCCCAGAACCAGGTCGGTGGTGACACCCTATGGCCAGCCTGGGGCTTTGTTCCGATGCTCCCAGAAATCAGTGGGACTTTGGTGGGCTTTGGGTCAGGCTTTTAGGAAACAGATATTTTTAAATTACTGTTGTTGTGTGATGCTGCTCCTCGGGCAGAGATTATACTCTGGAACAAAAAACGTAAACTGTTACGGGGATTGTGAGTGGCATAATGGGCAAAAAAAAGTGAATAACAGCATGGCCATTAGAGTCCCTTAGCTCTGTAATTTCCAAGAAAAACAATGTTTCAGAGCAATTCCTTTGCAGGGTTTAATTTAAATAGGCAAGCTATTTAAATGTCATATTTTAACTAATGTCTTATTAGCTCTCACGTAACTGCTTCAAAGGAAGCTAAATAACAAAGAAGTTACCATGATTTCAGTTTTTGCAGGATGGGGGGGGGGGGGGCTTCGAAGAAAACTTCAAAGCTTTGCTTAATGACTTTGGCGGGCAGTACCTAACAGCATAAAATCAGGGAACTCCTAAAACCGTGCCCACCCTGCTGGGCTCTGGCAATCCAGCAGCCACATGGCACCCTGAGATGGGGCCGTGGCCCTGGCTCGGAGGCAGTTTTGGGCTGAGGGTGCCATGGGGTCCAGCGACCACAACCTGAACCTTAGGCAGTGTTCCTGCATCTCTGCGCTTTGGGAAGCGAAATGCCCCTTTGCAACGAGGGATGTAACGATCGTCCATGAACCAGGCTGGACAAGTGAAGCAGATGTCTGTAAATCCTAAAAGTGGCTTGGTTTGGCAAGTAAGGGTGTGCATATTTGGGCACACTGCAACATGGCCACTTTGCCATGCCCCAGTGGATGGCACTAAGCGGAAGGACCCCTGTCCCCCCGCCTGGGTCCCCTCCAGCTCGGCTACATGCATGCGCTCCAAAATCAGCACAGGCTGTCTGGGGACATCTAGCTGTATGAAAACATGCTAGTGTTCAATAAAAATCTGCCTCTAAATTGAGTTTCTTGAGCTGTGTTTTGGTGATTTTGTTGGGGTTAGTTCCGCTTTCTCATATGCTGCCTAGAATTCAAATATCATTAAAATTTTAGCAACGTGTGCCCCAGAGCCAGGTCTTCTGCAGGTGCAAAGTAAAACCCTCCTTTAAGGTCAAAAGCGGTGCAAATTTGAGGCAGCCCAAAGCAGGGCTGCAGGGAGCTCTCCTGGCAGACGCCTGTCCAGCTTGCTCTGAAGGGCTTGAAGCGATGCCCGTCCCACAGCATCCCTGGGTGGCTCCTCACTGTGGATACGTTACACAACCTAGTTTCCTCCTTTCTCATAAGAAAAGTGTTGTGATAGGCAAATGCAAAACTACTTCTATTCCTACTGTTTGACTCAACCACAAGTGGTTTGCTTGTTTGAGAAACTAAGCAGTTCTCTGTCATAAGTATGTCTTACAAAGGGAAAGTTGTAAGCTATGTCTGCTAGGTCTGAGTTTAAATTCTGGTTTAGGTATGATATCCCTTTACTATATCTTTCCCATTTCTTTTCGTCTTTCCATCTGATGCTCAGCAGTGTAATGCGAATAATCTGCTATATTTGAATGTCAGTTGTACCTTTTGGACAAGTAATAAATGAACTAAGTAGTCTTGGTGACTTTCAGTTAATACAGAAGCTGCCAAGGGAATAAAAGCTCATATGCGTTATATGAAGCTTATTCATTTATCAGCAGAAATCAGCATATCATCCATAAGAACAATGCCATTCATAAGTGCTACATAGTGATTCAGACCACGATTCAGAATTTAAATTTTACATAACACTATATAAATATTATATATTTTATATATATAAAAATATTATATATTTTTATATATACAAAAAATAAGTCTCTGCACAAAACACAATAGAAAATCCATCTGTTTTCAAACTCCAGTATTTTCTTCAGAGGGTATTAACCAGGCATTTGGCTTATGTTGATCTTTTTTTCTAATTGCTTGTAGCATAGTTTTTGCTGAAGTTCCAGCAGTGACTTGCTCCAAGGGGCTTGCACCTTAAATCTGGGTGGTGCAGGTTTCTGGCAAGGAGCTGATACGACTCAGGGAGATTTGGGGCAAACCCAATCCTCCCAGGAGTCTTCGAGGAAAGAGGTGAATCGAAAGGTGCCAGTGCAGTACTCGCTGTTATAGCCACGTGGTTTTTCACTGCTGTTCCTCACTACTTTTCATTTAGGAGTTTTGATCTCTAAATAGTGTTTCCAAAAACGGGAGTATGAATCTAAGGGAGATTGGCTATTCTTGGTTTAAAATACTCGCTGGCTATTCTGAGAATAACTCTAAGAAAGGAAACTTCTTGCGAACAGAAAAGTCTGTCTGTCTGATTCAGCCCAAAAGAAGAGAAAATCCTGAAGTTAGTAAGAGGAAAAAAAAAAAATCATGCTTACCAGCTGCTTTGAGTCCTAGTTGGCTTGCTGCAGTCTCTTTAGAAATGAAGTCCGGCTACCACATCGCTATCCCTAAGGGCATGGGGAGCTGTCAGCTCAGACACTGCATTTTCCATTTGCTAGTGCGCATGCTGACCTAAAAGTTGGGTTTTCCCATTAATTTTTCCTGAGTTTCCATCACTTAAGTTTTGGACCACTTATATAATCCGGTCATACTCGGATAGCTTGCGAAGATAGCCTTAATGGGGAAAAGATAGGTTTGGGAATTTGATAGGAACGGAAAGAGCAATGGTTTGCTGGAGAAGCCCATGTGAAAGCCTGCTCATCGAGGGCTGGGCTTGTACAGCACAAGCTGCTGCTCCGTGTAAACTGGGAAATGTTGGTAGCAGCTGACGGAGAAAGTGTGCCTACAGCCTTGCATTAATGCACTCAAATGGGGTTTTTTCAACGTGTTTGTAAACTAATTATTCTGTGAGAAGTTTTGGCTTCTCCTTTTAATGGCAAGAGCCATTCCTGCCTGGAGGCTGCTGCCACACCAAAGAAGGGCAAAGTTACCCGAGGGGAAGGGTAGCACTGGGGGAAGAGTTTCGTCTTAAGCCAGCCAAGCGCGTGCCAGCGCTATTGTGAATTATCAGAGTAATTTCAGCCCTACGGGTGGCTTTCAACCTATCACACATTTTGGCTTTAGGTCAAAGCAAAGTCTTTTTTTCCTTGTGTCTCTCTCCTTCTGAAATGGAGGTTGAACCTTGCACAGTGGAGGTTTTCCTCTCCAGCTGCTCCGGGGCAGTTCAAGGTTAGCTAGGAGGGACCTTGGCAAACCTGGGCTCGCAAAATAAAAGAACAAATAAATAATTTCTTATAGGTAGAGCTGGGAGTCAGCAAGGGTGAATTTTGAAGTCCTGAGGAGAAGGGTGCACAAGGGAGGAGCCACAGGATGGCTGCTCGCTGCTTGCCTTATTTTGGTCAAGCCCTTAGTCCAGCATTTGAAGAATTTGTTGGGGGTTTTTTTTAATGATTATTTTTCCATGCAATGTTGAGACATAAAACAATCCCTCATGCAACCCCAGTAAAATATGACAGAGATCTAGTTGGATCTGTTGTTTTCCTATAAATGATTTGCTAGAGCCCTGTGTGTGTTTGTGTGTGTGTGATGCCAATGTTTCTGTCGAAGTCTCATCTCCTGAGCAATGAACGGAGGAGCTGGATCTTGGAACTGAAATAGGAACTTTTTTTGCAGTGAAGATGAGAGGTTTTTTCAGCTGCCTCTGCCCAGGGTGTGAGCAAGACAAGGCTCGTTTCCCTGCCAACTCTCGGCTTGAACCCCAAAATGCATGATTGGGGTATTTATTAGGCTGCCAGGATTTGAAAATTGGACCTGATGTGTTTAATAGGTAGTACTGCAATTACCTTATGGCCTTTCAGTTCAGTTGTTAGGAAAATACCACGGTGAAAAATCTTTCAGTGGTTCATGAAACAGCCTCCCAAACGTTATCCCTGCCTCCCAGAAGAGGAGTGGAAGTTTACCTCTGGGGGTACAATCAGTTGATACAACCCCCGACGCACTCGCTTGCAGTTATGTTGTCTTACACACTTGGTTTGCGGGTTGGTGCTGGCTCCTGTTCCCGCTGCAGAGGGAGATATTGTACAATCCAGTGAGCTACTTCTGACTGTGTGACAGGAAAACATTTAAAATGCCCTTTGCTCTGCCTGGCGACAAGCAAAACCTGCCACCAAACGCAGACTGGACCGGCAGCGCCCACAGCTGTGGTGCTCAGAGGCAGCAGCTCTGGTTGGGGCTGGGGGGTCTTTTTGGCACAGAGAAAGCTGCTGTCCCCAAGTCCTGCAATACCTTCTCCTCTTTGCACCATGGTCACCAGATCTCCGGTGTGAGACACGCTGCCCATACCTAACTCAGCTACAAACCTTGTGCTGAGCCTGACCTTATTTTCTCTCTTGGATCTGATGAAAGCTTGCAAATACGAAAAATACAAAACCGACTTGATGGATTGTGGATTGCAGCTTTCACTAAGAATTAAAAATAAGCAGAAAGTTATATTTAGCCATCTATAAACAGGAATAAAATAGAGCAGGAGGCTCATTATCAGCTGTGATCCATCAGCGCAGTCACAGTCCCCGCTGGTGCGATTCGAGGGGTGAAAAATCGCTTTGGCTGTGGGGAGGTCAGAATGGCTGCCTCAGGAGGAGGTCGGTGGCTGCCCGGGCCAGCCTGGCCCCATGGGCAGGATCCATGCCATGGGGACCGGGGAAGGAGACCCCAGCTGCCCACCGCTGTCCTCCCCCAGTGGGTTTGAGCCAGCACCACCGTGGAGCCCAGCCCGTGGGATCCCTTGTCCTCCTGGTCGTCCCTTCCCGAGGTTGCTGTGTTCTCCCCAGCACTGGGGCTGGGGCCTCTCTGCTGGGAGCTGTCCCCTGCCCTGCCCCAGCTCACTGTCTCTGCGGGACGCCTGGCCCTTCCCTCGTCTTTCCGCTGGCCCTGGATACTGCACGTCCCAGAAACAACACACATTCCCTACTTTGCTAAAAACGGCAAAAACTGTTTACGCCATTTAGCAGGCTGGCTGACAGGCTGTTACATGCTATTTTGGTGCTGCCCAAGGCTGTGCACAGTGGAGGGACCACAGGCTCCATGCCAGGGGGGCTGCTGCCTCTGTCCCCAGGCACCACCCGCACCCCTGGCCGAGCCGGCTCACCTCTCCATGGCAGCCCAGCCAAGGCCGCTCATGTGGCCAGACAGACCCTGTGCCCGTCTCCACCATTGCCCCATGGGCCCCACGGGCCGCAGGATGGCGGCAAGTGCTGAGGAGCCAAGTCCAAAGAAAAAGCAGTAAAATGGCCTTTAGAGCCGGTGCCGCTGTCAGCAAGGACCCCAGCCACAAATTGCAATTTTCCGTGATCCCATGCATCATTGTGCGCCCAAACCCTTCCCCATACAGCATCGCACATTCCTCTAGTAGCTAATTATTAATGGGGAAGAGGAGCTCTCTCCCTGTGGGCAGGCTGGAGGGTGTCAGCCTGGTCCTGCGTGCCCTTGGGGGCTGCTCAGCCCCTTCTCCAGCAGCCTGGCTCCCGTGGGGTCTGCCGTGCCGGTGTGTGCACCTTGTGCAGTGTGGCATTGGGCTGCTGCAGCCATTTGCATCCCCCACAGTGCCGCTGGGGAGGCACAAGGGCCATTGGCATGGCACGTGGTGCAGCCATGCCTGTTACAAGCTCATGGACCCTGATGTTCCCACTGGATTTTCCTACACGAGCACAGGGAGGCTGCTTAGGTCCAGGGACAGGCAGACCTGGCAGCACTGGCCAAGCAGGGTTATGTGGGTGCAGTGCAGGTTGGGCTAGCCCACAGGAGGGGACAAGGGCTTTACAGGGCCATGTGGAAGTCTAGCTGGGCTCTGCATGGTGGGTTGCTCACCCGAGGCGATGGTAGCGCAGGTCGGGTGGTGGAGAGGACAGGAGCCCCATGGGTGCATGCCATGGTGGGGATGCTGAGCCAAGCATTTGGGGGCCACCAGAAGCCAGCAGCAAGGAGGGGACACGCCCTGCTCAGCCAGGCAGGGGGAGCCCTGGCCCTCACCTGGCTGCAGGACCATGGGACCCACCTGATGCCTTTGCCTTTGCTGGATGAATCTGGTCCACTTCTCGGCAGCAGGGTTACCGATTTTTCAGCCCATTTCACATGGACAAACACGGTCTTTTCTTCCCTGCAATGGGCAGCTCGGGCAGAACAGCTCCTTGCCAGGTTTGAGCAAGAGCGTGTTTCTCTTCTCAGTGACTGCAAATAAACTTCCTTGGCCTCAGGGGATCCCTGCTTGGCTCCCAGCAAGGGATCTTGGCGCAGCAGGGTTTCCCATGCCGAAAGGGACATTGAGACGCATTTGTTAAGGAAACATGGCCCTGTAAATACTGCTCAAAGCTCCTTTTATTAACATTATAGCTGTTCCCAGGGTGCTCGTTTCTGCACTGGCAGTTCGGGGTGCCGCTTTGGTCTCGCTGGGCTGTGCCAGGGAAACGCAACCAAAGGCCCGTGTAGGGGGGTTATGCATGACTCCGTCCAGCTCCCCTCCGCTCTCACGCCAACTTGCAGCTGAGCCAAGTACTGGCTTCTTTTAGCACAGGCTGGTCTTGTTTTGGGTCTCATTCTGAGCTGGGAAGAGGCCGGGCAGAGAACAGAATAACAACCTCAGTGATCTGGTATGCGGAGCACTCCCCTGCAACATCCCCTGCCAAAACATCCTCCCCAGATTTTGCTCCCAGCAGTGACTGCATCTTTCCAACGAGACATCTGAGAGCGTACCTCTGCCCGGCTCTCCCCTTCAGCTTTGCTCCACAGGCTGAGCTATTAATGAGGTATTTAATGAGATTTCTACTTGCCCATTAAAATGAACACCTCAATGCAGGTGAGGAAGGAGAGCTTGCAGCTGATAATCACACAGCCCTCCAAAGCCTAGTTGCGTTCATCGAAAACACATTTTTACAAAGTAGATAAATTATTTATTAGGACAGCATTTCTGAGTAATTCAAGAACGGAGAAGAGCAGTTTCCTTTCCACACATGAATTTCTTCGTTATCCAAGTCAGCCAGGCCCTTCGGCTGTAAGGATTGGACAATAGATGGTGCTAACCACCCTGGCACCGCAAGCCTGGCCAAGTACCGCCAAGGCTGGGGGGACTGGGCGCTGGTTTGCAGTGATGCTCCTGAAGAGCCGCCACTTTGGCAGAGAGCAGCAGGAGGGCACGTCGGGGTTTCATCCAGGCGTCTTGGACAGCCAGCGCGGCGCCTGCCCTCGGTGGCACTGTCGGCAGAGATGCTCCTGCAATTCCCATCTGCTTGGCCCAGCCAGGCCCTTTCCCCTGCCGGTGTGTGGGCTGTGGGTTGGAAGGGAGCCATGACCCCAGCCAGCTGAAAATAGAATGGAAGAGAAAAACTTAGGGGTTTGTTTGGGGCTTTGTGGTATTGTTGAAATGTGGTGGAAGTAATCCCAGCTCAAATACCATGGGCTCCCTGGTCCACATCACTCTTCCAGCCTTTTTAAGGGGGTGTTTGCCCCCAGTCCCCTATTTTTTATCACTTTTGCTTGCTGAGGGGCAGAAATGGCATCATCGCCCGGGGTCACCACTCCCCACTACTGGAAATGTCTCTTCTTTCAGACCCTGTACTCACTGCTCTTGATTTGCGGTAACAGTGCTGCTGGTGTGTCTGGAGGAGCCGCACAAACCAGAAGAGTGTATTTCCTCTGGGTCTGATGGGAAAGAGGAGGGGGCACGTGGAGCCCTGTAACCCCAAGTGGTTTGGCAGAGGCTGTGGGGGCAAGTGGCTCTGTGCTGGGACATGATGCAAACAGCAAGGGGCCACAGGATGCTGAGGCTCCTGCTGCTGCTGCTGGGGTTTCAGGGTGACCCCCAGGTCTCCCCACAGCAGCCGGTTGGGATTTAGGACTCCTCGCAAGGGGGTTTTCTTTCCCTCTCTCTGTCCCTTCCCTCCTTTCATCCCCCATTGCAAACAGGACAGTTGCTCTCACTGCAGGCAGGCGTGTGGGTGCTGGTGCACCAGGCTCCTCCGAATGTGGCCCCAGGCAGGCAGGGTGCAGGCAGGGTGCAGGCAGGGCTCCTCTTGGCTCCGTAAACCACAGCCCTCGTCTGCTGTGTTCGAAAGCACTGTGTGGTGACAGCTCAGCGCCATCCACATGCACGTCCACCCCGCCACTGGGGTGAAAGTCATTAGCCCATGAGTGAGATAATGCCCTCCCATCACACTTTGCGTTATGTAAATGCACAAGAATCATTTTTGGCCATAATGGTTTTTCCATTCACTGCGGTATCAATCCAGAGCCACCGGCTCCAGTAACCTCTGCCATGCATTAGCTGACTCCCTGCTTTTTGCAGCGTAATGGATGTGATGGCAGGGCAGTGGGGCAGGAGGGTTGGGCACTGGCCCACTGGATTTTGGAGCTGTTTTCCCTGTGCAGGACCCTCCTGGATTGTCATTCAACTGCCAATGAGACTGAGTCACTGTATTCTTGGGCCAGGCGACGGGTCCCTGCGTGCCTTGAGGAGGGTCTGCGCTCAAACTCAATAATCTTTGCTTCAAAACACCAGTGAGGTGCTAAGAGATAACAGTTTGCTTGTTTCTCCCATCATTTACAAAATCTAATCACTTAGAAGCAAGGACATGATTAAAGGCATTATGAATCTTACATTATCTATAAAATGAAATATCATTGTGGAATCTGAGTGATGCATATTTCACCAAGAAACTGTAAATCTGATAAAAAATTATTACTATATGTTTTTACTTTGGGCATTTCACAGTATAAATCATCACAAAGCGCTCTTTGGGAAGTTGCAGAGAATGATACATCCGTGACACTTTCAGTAGGGCATTTCTTTGTGCTTAGCAGAAGGTGTTTATAGTTGCTGTAGGGCAATAATAATAATAATAAAAGACTTAGGAAGTCTTCAATTATTCATTTTTATAAGTGCTTCTTCTCCTGACCTGAACAGCCAAAACCACACTGTGACTGATTTTAGCAGTTGTTGGTTTTTTTTCTGGAATCAAATGACTTTGCCTCCGCTGCAGACTTTGCCTCTCTTTCATATGAAAGACAATGCCGGTTCACTCTCACCTATCACAACATTTTATGTTTCTTGTTTTGGAAAGTACCCTTCCATCTCGCAGCCCGAGAGGCAGCTGGCTGACCCAGCAGCCTTCGTTCGCACTTGGGCTGCAGCACCTTGCCTCGTGTCTGCCAGGAGATTTACATGCAAGCCGGAAAAGCAGATCTGGAAGCCGAGAGCAGACTGGAGGCCTCAACACACTGTCGCTGCAGACATACTGAGGAACTTTGGTGGATGTATTCAAAGTTCACTGCAGCTGCGTTCACTGCAGTGGGCTGTGATCAGCAGCCCTGGTTAGAGCTTCCTCCCGCATGCTTGTAACTCAGCCTGGGCAGAGGAAATGCTTCCTTCTGCTGCAGACCTGATGTTTTAAAAAAACCTTTACAAATGCAAGTGCAAAACATGCAGTGGTTTGTGTCAGTGCCCCTGAGCTGGCGCTCGGTCATGGCTGGATGCCAGGGACCCTCCACTCCAAGCGCACAGCCATGAGACCCTTAGTGCTGCTCATCTGCCAGGCTTGAGACAGCCGAGTACCCGTGCCCACATGGAAATCCGGTGGGATTAGGCCCCCGGACACCAAACCCACAGGCAAACCAGATGTCCTGAACCCTCCTGCTATCGCACACAGCCTCCTGCTCCTGCCGTGCCCCCCCAGCTGCCCCCTCTGGCAGGACAGGTGCCCCAACTGTGAGCCTTGGGTTAGGCCCCCGGACACCAAACCCACAGGCAAACCAGATGTCCTGAACCCTCCTGCTATCGCACACAGCCTCCTGCGCCTGCCGTGCCCCCCCCAGCTGCCCCCTCTGGCAGGACAGATGCCCCAACTGTGAGCCTTGGGGTGCCCCGGCCTGCTGGGCTGAGATCCTGTTGCTTTGGCATCATGAAAGTCTCCTCCAGCAAAAGCCATGGAGCTAAATAGGCAAGCAGGAGTGCAAGCGCTTCTATATTAAACCACATTTTCTGGTGCTCCTTTATAGGTTTTTAACATGATTTCTATGTCCTTGCCTGGCCTGTCGCCCACAGCCAGGCGCTCCCCTTCCTCCTGCTCCTCACTGCAGTGTTTTCCATGGATTACATTCAACTGAATAAATTAATCTCTTTTTGTATTTATAATCCCTACAAGGGTGGTGTCTTTAACAGAGACTGTTCCTTCTCGTTGCTTTGGCAAAGCAAGTACCAGCTTCCTGCTGTGTCTCTTCTTAGATGACACAGAGGTTCTCTGAATAGCAAAGAGAGAAAACGAAAAGGATCTAAGCTGTTTCTTTTTTTTTGCAGGCAGCTACACGTATCCACCTCATGGAAAATTCCCCCCAATACTTTAGTTTTTTACTTTTCACATGCTTGCATCCTTGAGGCTCTGCCTGTGAAGCATGCTGCTGGCTCACTGATGGAGATGGGGTCATCAGAGAGAGTCTCTTTGACAGGAGAAGAGGAGCAAGAAAGGGGCTTTTTCTTCCCCATAGCCAAAGAGGAAAGATTAAGGAAATTCAAAGAATCAAAATGAGGTATTATATAGGTATTCACCATGGGAAACACCCCAGTACCTGCCATCTGGGACTGCAATGGGCCTATACTGACCTTACAAGTGGTCCAGCTAAAAAGTGTAATTTAACTCCTATCATGGCAAAAGCCGTTCCTGTGCCTGATCAAGACTGCTGACTTGAAGCAAGAATGAGTACTTGGGGCATTGCCTCATTTTCTCAAGGCAGGGCAGAGCACTGGTGCCTGCTGACCCCGGAGCTCTTTCCCAGCCCGCCAGCTCTCTTGGCAGGGAAACCCCTGAGCAGACTTCCCGTCGGTGGCTTCAGAGGGGACTGCTAGTGGCACACAGGCGCTGAGATGCCACCTGCACTGTGTGGCTGCGCAGCATTACCCCGCCTTCCAAAATCAAAGGTTTCACTCGCCCAAGCGGCCACCAGTGTGGGCAGATGATGCCGGTGCCATCGCCATCCCTGCCAGGTTTCTGCTGGCATGCGCAGTGGCACGGGGCAGAATCTGGCCCCTGAGACCCACAGCTTGTTTATTTGTTGTCTCTTGGCTTGCTCTCCGCAAATATTTTCATCCGGCTGAACCACAAATAATTGTTTACAGCTTTGCCGTTTGGGTTTGTGATGAGCCTGCAAATGCCAGCATGTGTTTGCCGGAGACAGTCAGGGTGCTTTTGTGCTAAGCAGCTTTGTCATCTCTCACTCTCTCAGTTTTGTTTCTGCGCTTTGTTTGTCTCCCACCTTCCCCTCAGTGTGTGGTGCCTTTTCTGATACCTCTGAAAATAATTGAACATGTCTTGGTCATTTTTTATACTTGTTTCTGAAATGTAGGAAAGCGGCATCTCTGCATGTGTTCCTCGGTGATTGCTGCTCATGCAGCGTGTGTCTTTATGATTCAATTAAAAATGTGATGACGTTTCTCTAGCAGACCCTGCCACCATCCTGGCAAAGCATTTTCTACCTTGAAAGCATTTTGCAGTTGGCAAGTGCAAAGTATTGTAACAGCCTTTCCCTTCAGGACAGCGTGCTCAGGCTGCATTGTAATGACTCCAAAATGCAGAGTGTTTCTGATGCTCTGAAATGGAAAAGGTAGCCCCAAGGCCATTGCCTCGGCCAAGCATTTCTCCAAGGCTGTGACTACCTGCTTTTTGAATTGGAATAAATGCAATTAAATTAACCACAGTGGCTCTCTTCTCTCTTCCCTCAGCAGACCCCTACCACCTCACACAGGACACACAGGTCCCCTTGGCTGTGCATATCTGTGGGCCCTGGCTCTCCTGCTTCCCGTAGCAGCTCTGTCATCTGCAGGGAGGTTTTGTACATGCTTATCAAAGAGAAGCACTGACCATGTTGCATCGCCCTAAAGAAATGTTCTTTCTCTGTCCTGCTTAGTTTACCCAGCTTCTCTGAATTTGTTCATTACTCTTCTTGCTGTCTCCTACACTGTTCACCTGGTATTTGTTTTCACCCCCACCTTCTGCATATTCAGTTTCTTATTTGCAGTTGTTCCTGAGCAGAACATGAACCCAGCAACATCTGAATTGTGTTTTCCACTGCTGGTGGTCAAGACCTTATGTATGATGAGATTTTAATAACAGGTGGGTTAGGAAACACTGGTGACAAGAGGTGGTAAAGGAGCGTGGGTAGGAAACTGTCTCAGCTGCAGCTCCTCTACATCAGTGCATCCTGAGGCTGCTGCATGGTGGTCCAGCCTCGGGTACAGAAAACCTCCTGCTTTTTCACCTTACAGAGGCAGGCTGTGAAACCTGGCGGTTCAACGACCTTCCTGGTCAGCTGGTGAGTCAGCTGTGGAGCGTGGAAGCCTTTGGTGTATTTTGGTTTTGGTATTGCTCAGCTCCATCCTCTCCGTTTGGGCTGTCTGACCCATCGGCTTCTCCGCAGCCTCCCTTGCTCCTGAACTTGGGAACCTGCTTTCCCAAGAGCGTCCCCTGTAACATCCTCTCTTCTTTATGCGGGGAAGCTAGTGAGTTAGCAGTTGCAGCAGAGAGACTGGGGATGTTTCATTTCACAGCAAAACTTTCTGTTCCCAGTGCATCTGGTTTTGAATGTAGAGACCTATTGCTAACTCCTTGCAATAGACGGGAATTTACCCAGTCACTGCTCAGTTACTCTGTTCTCTAAGAAGGTTGTTAAAATGCTGCTGATGGGTTATAAACTAGAAACAGTCCTTCATAAACCTGATGAAGTTTTGGTTATGTCTTTTTATTGCTTATTGCCACTTCAGTATTTCACTTATATGAACCTTAAGGCTTTTGGTGTCCATTGTAGCCACCTGTGAATTTGTTTGGGCACAGGATATGGTCCAAATGGCTGTTTCCTAAAGCAATGCCTTCCTAAGAGCGCGGAGAGCTCAATTGGGGTGAGGTTGGTTGTTTTTACCCCTGGAGGAAGTCAGCTGAAGCCTCCAGCGTGGAAAATGGTTTGGCACTTGCCCCATCACCAGAGATACCTCTTATTCTAAGCGTGGGGAAATATGTCTGTTTTGCATACTTGTTTAGCTCTGACCATAGGCAAAGCATGCCATCCTTTTATTTTCCATAAAAAAAGGAACCTACTCTGTTGTCTCTCTGACTTTTCTTTGAGCTGTGTATTTTAACCATTCCCTCAGGTTATGCCTAGGCATCAGAGAGATGTTTCTCAGGGGGTGTGCGTATTGGGCAGGCTGGTTAGGGTCTCACAACCTCCTCCTGTCACTAAGGAGACCTGAGAAGTGGCACCTGCACTGACTGCCTTGGACAGCCCACACCGAGCCGGGGGATGTCAGGGGGGCTACGGCATCTGCTCAGCATCAGACTCCCTGTTCAGAAGCTCCCTTTGACTCCAGCTTGGTAGGTATCAGCAGGAGCTACCTCCCCTCCATGTAGTCTAAGGATGGCTGAGTGGTGTTCATTGTACCTTGGCATTGTCTCCCCTCCCCTTGTTATATTCATGCTGTGCATTGCTCAGGGCAGAGGTCTAGTCAAAGGAGGCAACCGTCCCCTGAGCAAATCTCGTAAGGAAATCTCTTTTGCTGTTGGTGATACGCCTCTACCCATTCATCCCTCCCTGCACAGAGCGCTACCAGATTCTTCCTTGTGCTTTATGTATGTGTGATTTATTTCTCCGCAGCAAAATTCTTTGTTTCATGTTTCTGCAAATCAGCCTTGCTGCTTGCAAATGTGGCAGCTCTGCCCACAGGTAGGCTCTGCCTTGGCCTGCCTTTACTCCCACCATCTGCACGCTCCTTCTGACCATTTCCTGCCTCTTCGCTTTGTGTGGATTTTGCAGGAAGCATTTCCTCAGAGCTCCTATTTCTGCCCTCTTTCGGCACGTTCCTGTGGTTTCTGTACCAGTCTGCTGAGATATCACCCTGCTTTCCTACCCAGCCTTGTAGCCCCTCTCATTCATGTGCTGTGGATGCTGCCCCATTCCAGCTGTGGTTTTCTATATTCAAGGAGGAATATTCTGGCAATCTCTTCCTCCCTTTTATATTTCTGAGCCCATTACAACTTGAGTGAAGGATTCCCCTGTCCTCCAGAAGAGCACGTTTAATTTGGCTGTCTCTGTGCTGTGTATAAAAGCTTCTGCACGTTTCCTGCCCCTTTTGTTTCTCTTAAATCCAACATTTTTCAAAGTTTAATTCAATCTATGAATGCAGTATCTTTAAAATCCATGTAGCACAGTACAATAACCTGCTTACTGTTCTCCACTTAACTTCTGAACAGACCTACTGCCTCTGTTTTAGAGGTATTAAATAAAAAATGTGGCTTTTATTCATCTTCCCTTTCAGGCTCCATCTGCCTCCTTGAAAACCTGAAGTTTTTGCTTGAATCTTTTCCAGCTGTCAGAAGTATTTTGGGGAGGCTGAGGTAGATTAGATTTTATAGCTACTCTCTTCCACATTCAACACTCTGCTTTTCCCACCTGTTTCCATCTTCTGCATTTAGACCTGCACCTTTGGTACGGCGCAGCATCACGGTCACCAGGAAAGACTTTGCAATTGGATTAGGATGAGTCATTAATATAATAGAGGGAAAGATTTGCATGTTTTTCTCAGGCTGCTGCCACTAAAATAACAGCAGCTGCTCTAAACCCGAACAACCTTTCAGCTGGAGCCTTCCAGCATTTGCAGTCCAAACCTCTCACAGATGGGGCTGCAAACAACAGCCCCCTTCTATAAATCCCTACATATGGATCTCTGCTAACCCCAGCCATTTCGCTGGGCTACTGTGAGTAAATACACATGCATGTGGGAATAAGGTCAATGACTGCAGGTGGCCTTTTGCCAACACATTCAAAGACGACTGGAGAAAAGCTTGGCTTTTCTTTCAAGGTAGGTGCTGTCAAGGCCAGCTCCCTCTTTCCAAACGGACACGTGGAGGGGGCTCTGGTGTTCATCCCGCTGCTGCGTGGTAAAGGCTGCTGACTGGACATCTTCCCCTTGGTGATGTTTGGCTTCACCACCCCCTGCAGTAAACCAGGGGCTGAGTCTCCTGCCGGGAGATGCACCCTGCCACTGTGAAAACAGGAAGCGGTAAAAGGCTAAACCTTTTTTTTTTTTTTTTTTTACAGCTTAATTGACCCAAAAATGAACAGTTATCTGCTGTTCTTATCTAATAGTGAGTCTTTTTCTTCCTGTGTTATTTTAAGTAATGCGGAAATCATCTTGTGAACCTCATTTCCTTGAGATCTTTTCTCAATTCACAGCTTCCCCTTCGCACACCTTTATGTAAGCAGCTCTCAGGTCACATCCTATTTTGAAGTCGTGTCTTGGAAAAGAAGAGATGCAGGAGATGTGGGCTGAGGGGGATCAGGGATAACTCCCATTTAGAGCTGTGATGTTTGTGGATTTGCAGTTGGTGTCTGTACAGTGACAGATGGGAGAATAAAGCTCCAGAACAGGTGGAGAGGACAGTTACCACGAATGGTCTCTGGGCAGAGCCTGGGCTGGGGCCAGCACACCTCAGTGTGCCGGCATCAAGGAAGCAGGTGTTGTGCACACAGAATGACAGACTGCTGAGACTGACAGCTCCTGCAGCAGGTCTGCGGGCTTTGCCGGTGGAAGGACACCCTTAAGGATACCCTTGCGGACTGGAGTAGCCAGGCTTGGTCTGAGCTTTTCTCTTGTTAAGTGTTCAGAAGCATACATGTTTTCTTCTTCTCTGGTCTGGGGGATCTCTAAGCAAATAAAGGTGGTGGAGGATGCAGGACAAGGGAGGGCTGTGTTTCCTGTGCTCTGAGCCAGGCAGCCTGCAAAAGCAGGTCTTCTGCCCCTCTCTTCTAATTAGAAAGTTAGTCACAGCACTACCTTTCGAGGGGAAACCCCATCCCTGCGGGTCCTGTGCTCGTGCAGATGTGCTGGAGGGTTGGTGGGGAGCATCTGCTCAGCACTGCGAGCGCTGCACAGTCTGACATCTCCTGTGGCACTTGGATCCACGTCACTGCCCTCCTCCCTCCTCCTTTTGGATTCACAAGCCATCTCTCCGGCAGGAGATCTTCCTTTGAATGGCAGCCCCCAACTCAGGATGAACTGCTGTGCAGATCTTGCAGGGATCACAAGCATGGATGGTGAAGGCTGACATTGGACCAGTCCAATCTCCTTCCTTGCCTCGGTGCTGTCTCCACGCAAGTCCCTCGGAAAGGGTGTGCTGCCTTTGCTGCCGTCCTGCCCTCATGAGCGGGAGGAGAGGAATTGGCCTGAAGCGTGCATACCTCTGCATCGGGTGTATGGCTGTGGGAAACGGGAGGAGAGGAGGAGCTCAGAGGATGCCGAGCTTCTGAGCTGGCCGTGATGGAGCATCACACTAGAGAGTCACCACTTCACAATAGAGAGGGATTTGGCCTATGTCATTGAGGGAAATTTTGTGGCAGTGATTCTGTCCATGCCTAAATGGAAATGGGGCTGTTCTGAGGTTGAAACGGGCCACGAGCAAGCAGTGCAGCCAGCCTGGCAGGGAGACCGTGGGCAAGAGGCAATGTGTTGCACGGGGCAGGGGAGGCATGGCTGAGGAGCTGCAGGAAAAGTGCTTCAGAAAGCAATGTTCGCAGCTGAAGGGGGCGGTCAGAAGGTAGACATAAAAATAACATGCAGAAAGGTTATGTGGCATCAAGATAGGATCAAGCCACAAGCGGTTGAGAAGCTAATGGTGAGCAAGTCCAGGCAGTAAAGAGAGCAAGCGTCAAAGATACGAGAGGCACCTTGCAAGATGGTGTGGGCACGGGGGCTGAAGCATCCCTTGTTAGAGGAAGTGGGAAATATGATAAAAGAGAGAGGATAAAGCTGCTGTAATATCTATAGGGACAATTAAGGTGTTTAATGCCACATTGATATCTGTCTTTCATGCATTTAAAATAAAAAATATCAAGAAAGCATGGGCCAAGCAGGCAGTACCAAAAAACTGGTGAAAGAAAATAGGCACAGCAATCGTGAAGAAATATGATCCTACACATCCAAATGATGGTAGAGGAGTAGGGTTATTGTTAGCACTATGAAAAATTAAGGTGAAAGTAACCGGGGCCAGTCTTGCAGAAAGCAGTGTGTGAGACAGAGATTGTTTTAAGAACAGACTGAAGTTCCTCTGATGGACCATTCATGCTCCAGTGTGAATGCTTAGGAGGCATCCACAGACCCTCACTTAAACACTTCTAAAGCAAACTAGAGCAAATGGCTTGGGTGAGGCTTGTTTAGGAGGAGGGAGGGCTGCGTCCCACATGTTTTGCTTGTGACTGTATGTTTACATTGGCAAATACATCAGAGCTGGTATAAATCATTGCCTGGAAATTCCTGTGCATATATTACCAACCAGTGACATCTTTATTTGTCCTGACTCTTTGTTTATCTCAGATCCCAAGGCCAGAGAAGAATCCCCTATATGTTTTCTTTCAGCAGCATAAACATCACATCACTACCTGGTGCTACTGCTCATCCCACCGAGCAGGGTTTGCCATCAACAGCGTTCAGCAGTGCTCCCCTACAGCCAGCTGCTAGAGCTCTCCTCTGCACCTTGAATCCTCCTGTACCAGCATGGGGAACGGTCCCTCCCGGTGCCAGGACAACCTGGCTGCAGCCAATCCCTCATCATCCCTCCCTGTGGCATCCCCTCACCTCCTTCGAGAAGAAGGGAAGCATGCAGAGATGTGGGAGGACCGAGGCACGGGCAGCCCAGCCATCAGCCTGTGGTTTGCAGGGCGATGGGAAGAGGAAAGGTTTTCTTTGGATCCTGGCTCCCGGGTGTAACCAGTATAACCTAGATTTCAAACATTTTATTTTGGTTACTTTGATTAGCTAACCTGCTGGTGTCTCAAAGGGAAGCGCTGGGTATCTGCTGGGTCCATGGTGCACCAATTATATGGCATTAGTGGAGCCACACTTCTGAGAGGGATTAAAAATCTGTCTAGATGTGCTGCTCTTCTTTTTTTTCTGTTTTTGTCATCTTCTCTTTCCCAATTTTTTTCTGAGAAACCTAGGAGTCCCATAATAACAAGTGCTATTGGGTGAGTCCATCGTAAGCATGGTTTAGGACTGCTATTTCTCTAAAAAAGCATGCATGCTGTGAATTTTAGAGAGAAAACTTTAATTATCCTTGTCATGTAAGGGGCGATGCCAGGGAATTTTCTGGGAGTGATGGACAGGAAGGGCAGGCCCTTGCAGCAGAGAGGAGCCTTTTCTTGCTGGTGTGAGTAAGAGAATGGCAGGGCCTGGCTGCTCCCGCAGCACCAGCCGGGGAGGTGCCAGACCCAAATTGGATGGTGATGCTGCAGTGTTGAAACGGTATCGAGGAAAACCCTATATTCCCTGCTGCTGCTGGTAGAGGCTGAAAAGGAACAGCCATTGGCTTGGGGGATGCTACTGCCTTGCGTAAATCCACTGCCATTTGTCTTGCACTCTCAGTTGGCACCATACAGGCAATGAACCCCGCAGGAGAGGTGGGTACCAGCGGCTGGGAAGGTGTTTGTGTGCTTAGGTTTGTTTCCTACAACTGGGCTAGGGCAGCAAACATGTCTGTAGCTGCATGGCATTTCTCATCAGAGACGCAGGAGTTGCGTGGTTGCCAGTCACTGGAGCGACAACAGACTTCTCCCCTTGCGGTATTTTGGAAATCAGCCCCAAAAAAGTGCATCTTGATTTTAAATTACAGTAATGGACTGGCAAGCTGTCCTGACAACCACCACACTGTGCTTCTAGTAGAAAAAAATTCTAGATATTTTATTAAATCACGAGGTTGCAGGGCTCAGGGTGAGCATGGTCTTGGCGTGCTGAGTTTTGATGTATCTTTACAGGTTTCTTAGATTTACTGCATGGAGTTCAGCTCAGATAAGCTCCTAATTCTTCAACTCTGCATATACATACACCAGGTAGAACATGAAGTAGCTACGCTGGATCCACTGTTTCTTAATTCTCAGCTGGAACACCTCCTCTATGGGCTCCTCATAGAGCCCCCTTGCATTTGTCCGGGACTCTGAGGAGTGGTGGGGAGTTTTATGTCCTGATGAGAACTACTTGAAAATGCTTTGTTGAATTTATTTTTCAGTTAACTAAGTTTTTTGCTGGGTGTTTTGGAGGTTTTTTCCTAAGGAACTGAAGAAAAATATTTTTATTAAATTCCATCAAGAAAAACACTTCAAATTGAGCAGTTTCCATGTTGGAGTTCTTGGTTTTCATTAAAAATGCTATCACTAATGGCAGGTGCTGACAGGATTGGCTGAAGTGTCTGATCTTTTTTTCAGGGGTCTGACTCTGGAGTGCCTTGTAATGAAACGGTTTAGTGCATACAGTCTAATTACTATAGACTGACAATGAAACAGGATGACTCAGCCAGCCCCAGACCAAGCTTGTTTGATTTTTTGAGCCATGTGGTTTGTTCGCATTTCACGGGGGACAGGAGCACAAAATTAAAACTCACCTGTAAAAGCAGTTTCTGGCTCAGAATATTCCTCTGGAAAAGAAAAAAAAGACTCTGCAAAACTTCTGATGTGGTCACGGTGCCCTGATGTGCTTTTATCTTTGACCCATGATGGTTTACAGTACAGAGAGGAGAGGCAAGGGGTTTGGTGTGTTACTACTTCAGGGCTGTGCAATTCATTTTCACAGGGAAGACTGTTGCCTTCCCCCCCAAAAAAAAACCCAACATAAAACCAAACACTAAGAAACCCCACGCAGTGGTAGACCAGAGCCTGTGAAAGCTCTTCACTTACTTCAATGCAAAGTCAGGAAGATTTGGGCTGATTTTGCACAGAAGCAAACTAAGGGCTGCTCTCCGGGCTGGGCCAAGGAGGCAGGCAGCGGTGGGCGCAGGCAGACTGCAGGCAGCTCCTTCTGCAGCAATTGCCTGACCATGGCCTGCTAGAGCAGGGAGCAGCATGAGTGACTGCAGAAATGAGTATGTTATTTGTCAAAGTCTGGATTACCGTAACGAAAGTGAAGTTTTGGGCCTAGCTTAAATCAAAGTCTGACTGGGGACTGCTGACGGTCATGTCTCAGGTGTGACAGCTGCACTCCTGTGTCTGCAGAGTGAAAGGCAGCTCTTCTGCAGGCAGGAAATCTTTAAAGGATGGCCACTGACCTCTGCTGACCCAAAGGAATGAATACGGACCATGTAGCAGCTGCAGGCAACTGCACTCTTCCTGCTAGCCTGAAAAAACAAGCATCCATGAGAAATAAAACAGAGCTCTACAAGGAGGAGTCTCTTGCCTGTGAGCCTGGGCTGGGGAATGCTGCTCTTCTCCAAGGAAATTCCTCTTGCTCATCCTTGACCTCCCAGACTGTTGGCTACAACCCAAGGAAGACGTCCTCCTCTACCAGAACGCTGATGGGGCTGCGGTACACCTGACCTCCGCAAAATGAGTTTGTGAAAAATTACCAGTCCTTCCCCGTCCCTTTCTGCTCGTAACAGCTACACATGGGAAAACCCGATTACCTCCTGCTGCTACCTTGGTAGGTTTATGGCTTGCAGTGTAGGTGGGACTGGACTTTCTTCCAGAATTATGATATTGCTTTAGATGTTTAAGAGGTAATTTAAAGATCTTTCAGTTGCATTTTGAACTTAACCAGTCTACAAATTGGTTTTTGGAGGACGGCAAGTTCTGTAGCAACAGCAAGGACCTCAAGTTCCCCTGCTGAGATTGTGTAACCTGCATGATCCTTTTCTGCAGAAAAGAAGATCCTTCTTTTCTTAGTTGGAAAGGCTAACTCACCTTTTTTTTTTTTTTTTACCATAATCAAGATAAGAAGGGGTGGGGGGAAAAAAAGTCATTCATATAATCTGGTAAGCTTTAAAGTATATTAATTCCTCTCTTACCTAAATAATGCTCAATGCCATTTTCTTCCCCATTTTATACTTGCAAGGAGCTGAAGACATTAGCAGCGTATATAATCGTGTTAGGATGCTGATCACAGGAATCATTCTAGCTGTTAATTGTTCAGACTTGAACCTTCTCTCCTGTGTGAAGAAAACAAAGAAAATGCTACCTGCAGTTGGATAGTCACTATTTTTAGCTTGGCTGACACATAACACCAAAGGGAGTAGTGTGATTTTTCTCATCTACCTGTTGCTGTGTATCACGATCTGGCTTTGGAGCAACCTCCTCCTGCACCAGTCTGGGAGGAAGTCGGAAGTGAGCAGGGCTGGGTCACCTGTGTCTGTGCATACTCCGCTCCACCCCACTGCTGAGCCTACAAGATTGCTGGAAAATAATAATCACAGCCCACTGAGATTATAAAACAGTATACATGGGGGTTGTGCTGCGCCCAGGGCATGGCGTGGGGCCCCAGAGGCAGAGGACTGGTGTGGTCAGTCATCCTGACCAAAACCGCATCTGAGAAAACCCCAGCTCCCATGACCTGCCACGCTGGGTTTTGCTCATACCATTTATTAGGGGACGGATCTTGTGATAAATCCAGCACCCCGCCAGACCCTGGTAAACCTTGGTGTCTGGACAGAGTGAAGAGTGAACGCTGCCTTTAATACATTCCATGTATTTAAACTCATACCTTTCCCTCATGCTTTGACTCCTTCTGCCATGCACAGAAGTGAACCTGGACCGGTCCCTGCAGCAGGGTCAGCGGGAGGCAGCTTAGCAGACGGGCATCCCTGATGAGCTACGTCCCAGCTCAGGATCCGGCCCCCTCTCCCTCCTCTGACAGATGAAAGGAAGATGAAAGTTCACAGGCTGCGGTACCATCCTAAACTCCCTACTTGTGCAGATAGAAATTGGAGAAGAAAACGTGGCCCATAGGCTGCTGGGATTCATGCTAACCCATTCGCAGGCAGAATCCTAGCTCCGAGCAAGATTTTGCTTTCTTCCATGTGTGGCAACTCAGTGACACAGACTTTTCCAGCAAAAAAATGGATCCACTTTTTTTAGCTCAGGCTGGTGTGGACTTGCATTTGTAACGTTGTCTGCAACTGCAATCTGAGACAATTGAACCTGCCTAATTGTTGCTGTGAGCATACACTGCACATGCCAGCAGTGATTATACATCCTCCCTTCTCATTGCTGTTGCTGCCTGGGGTCTGCCATTTCTCTACCAGTTAAATGTGTCATATTTTTATTGAATAGCGACGTCCCAGCACTAGAAAGAGATAAATACAATGCAGGCATAATGAATCATGGGCTCTGGTAGACATGCTCAGCCCCAGAAGACTGTCTAGAGTGGGCCAAGAGATGAAACACTGTGGCCTAACTCTTGTTTTTCTTCACTTTTGCCTGGAAAGTGCTCCCACGGGAATTCAGAAAACAAGACTCATCCTGCCTGTGCAAGAATCCAGGATGCTGAACGGGCCGGGAGGAGCAATATGCCTGGAAGGGCAAGGGGTCTGAGTGGCATCATGCTCCACTCTGCCCAACGTCCCTCTCTGAGAAGGGGGCTGGCTGCTGCTGCTGCCCGGGGAGGTCTGGTGAGGGGCTGGCTGGGCGCAGGTTTTACCAAAAAAGCCTTGGTCAGCGCAGTGCATGCCAGGCTAAACAAGAGCCAGTAACAATACCCTGCTGTGAGAAGAGCAAATGAAAGGGAGAATACAGACAGAACTGCACATGTACAACACCATGCAACCTTTTCCATCTGCTCAGGGCAGGGTAGGCTTCAGGGCAGACATCAAAGATAAAGCCTGACTGGAGAGGAACCAGAGATGGGCAGCAAGAAGGACCGGAGAATTTGGAAACATGACCTATGAGGACAGACTGAGCAAACTGGCATTGGTTAATCCAGAGGAAGGAAGACTAGGGAGACTAGTTAAGCCTTTAAGTATATAAAAGACTACCACAGAGTAAGACAGTAAATTGTTCTCCCACTGGATAAAGGGGAAAAAATTACAATAATAGAGACTTTTGAAAAGACGTTGAGAGAAGCTTTCCAACTGCAGGATAAATAAGCCCTGGAAAAGATATAGATTGGGACATCTCCATCAGTAGATGTTTTTAAGACCAGGTTAGACAAACCTCTGTCAAGAATGCAGCTTTGGGCAGTGAGGATGGACAACGTGGATTTTTGGGGTTGTCTTTATTTCTTCCTTTTTTTTTTTTTTTGAGTTGGTTTCACTGTGCTGAAGCCAGAAGCTTCAGGAGAAAGTTTCTGCCATTGCACGGCATGAAGGCATTCATGCACATCCCAAATGTGCTGGGACTTCTGTGCAACCGGTCTGCCCAGCACGTGTGGTTTCCCTGCGATTCAAGGAGAGTCAGGTTAGGCAACCGAGGAGACAGCAACTTGTTGTCATAAAGCTATTAAAGCTTTAATCAGGAATTGAAGATGTGACAAAATATTTTTTTCATGTAAAAGCCACTCAAACCTACCTTTATAGGCCTCTCGGTAAAGGAGTCTTTGAGAAAGATAATGCCATAAAAAGCATTATCTATTGTTCCTGAACTTCTAATATTAGCAGGCAGAGAGGATAAATATTAATCACTTCATTGAGCAGCTGAGTGCTTGTCTGTAACATTTCCAGCAATGCACAGGTAAATGTGCCCCCTCCCTGCCGAGACAGTTGTAACTAGAAGTCATGTGAATATAGTCATGGGGGCAAAGCTGTCAGCCAGCAACTTACATACCTGCCTGCTTCTTTCCACTAAAGCCACCAAGGGCACCGGAAACCGAACCCGATGGAGAATCAGTAACGCTGGGACATGCAGCAGCAGCTGCTGATGCTGGGGGTGGTACAAGAGTCCCTGAACTGGCCTGGGATGGGGCTGGGACAGGACAAGAGTGTGCTAGGATGAAAGCCTTCTTTTTCTGCTGTTCCTCTTTCAAGCCTGCCCATTTCTTTAGCGTGACAAATGGAGAGGAGCAACTACGACTCCCAGCACTTACCCTGTAACTGCTTGTTCTTCTGCAGCGTAGGAAAAAATTACTTGGATGAAGACGCTAACGCCAGCTTTGTTCCCCAGAAAGAAGCACTGCCAGAAGGTAGGAGTCATGGGCCTGAAAAAGCCAGCACAGCTCAGCACATCCCTCTGGAATTTGGATGCTCTCCCTCACCTCCCCTGTTTGCCCAGGGGCATGGCAAGGCAAGTGGGTGAGGTTCACCCCGCAGAGGCTCCTGGGCTCCAGCAAAGCTTGCTTTTGGTTATCTGCAGATTTTGTAAGAGTTTCCAAAGGTAGACGAAGGTTTCCCTCCATGATGGGTGGTCCCTCTTCAGGCACCGTCATGGTCTGAAACCTCGGTACAGCAAGAGGAGAGGGATGAAAAGTGTCGTGAAGTGAGGGGGGGGTGCTTACAGTGGTTTGGGGCTTGCTGTATGGGCCAGGCAGGTGAACTTGTTAAGTTATGCTCCTTCCTGCAAGCAGCGCAGCACAAGGGGAATCTGAGATGGAGCCGAGGACTAGCAAGAAGGGGACTTCTGTGAGAGGGGAACGAGTAGAGGGAGAGGCAGAAAGCGAGCCTGTGTGTTACTGACCTGGAGCCCCTGAGGTAGAGGGCAGGAGGCTTTTGCCAGCTCCTTGCACTGACAGCAGGTACCTACTTCTCTGCAGTCTAAGTGCAAAAGGACTGGGAAGATGCTCAGTGAAGGATCTCAGCTCAGGCTAAGACCTTTCTGAGCAAACAGCCACATAAACATACCACAATTAGTTGTAAATGTGGGCTGGCCAGCTGCCCGTCTCACTTATGTCCCTACTCAAGAGCTAGGCAAACTCATCCTGCCTTCAGGTTCAGTGTAAGGTTTAACCAGCTTTTAAATGCTGGGAAGTGCCCTAAACCATTTTGCCTATGCAGAAAAGCATCTGTCTGCTGTGAAACCCCAGCTCCAATGCTGGTGCTCCAAGAACAGCGTGCTAGGCCAAGGGTCCTGAAGGACGCAGGGTGCCATACAGAAACCTGGCCAGGACCCGTGCCCCAGCCTTGCCCAGGCAAGCAGGCTCTGCCTCCCCACTTCTCCCAGTCAATGCATCAAACTACTTGTGGGGAGCACCCTACTCAGCCCCTCTGCAGCCGGGGAGAGGCACCAGGAGTCAGCTGCACTGGGCACGAAAGCTGTGCCTCCTTCAGGTGCCTGGCTCCGACTGGCTGCTCCAGCGAATAGACGCTCCAGCTAATTGCAGCTCCTGCTCACCACAGCTGCAGGGAATTTTGCCTCTGGCTAATGTATGCTCCAGACAGTGGACAGCCCATCTCATTCCAGGCCCTGCTCGCTACAGTTCTGGCTAATTGAAGCTCCAGCTCTGCACTGAAACTCCAGTTGATTTCAGCTCCTTCTCCTTACAAGCTCCAGCTATTTGCAACAGTCTGGGCTTTTGACAGGGTTGTAAATCAATCACTATCATAACTTGAGTATTACTATTAAATGTCATAGCTGTACGTTGTATAAATATGAATTAGTTTGTATGATTAATTACTTAGTAACTATTCCAAGCAGTGTACAAAGAAGAGCTGGGCTCAAAGAGGGCGTGGGGGGTCTGAAAAGCACCCTTCCCCCCAGAGACCACCTCAGACATGGAGTTCAGCCTGGTGCATGCCAGTCTCCTGAACTTTGGGGTTTGATGCGACCAGACCCCCACCTCTGCGGAGGGTCCATGCACCCCACCCACCCCCTGCTTTCCCCTGCAGCCCCCAATGCCCTCCCACCCCTCTGCACAAACAGCCAAACTGGCTTCTGCTTTTTGCCCCCAAAACAGCTAGC
>NW_008795907.1:769950-775092 GCF_000699145.1 Aptenodytes forsteri | reverse complement strand
GCCTCCGGGCTACCGGTGGTGCCCGTTCTGCTGCTCGGTGCCGGGCTCTGCCCGCCGGGGCCGAGTGCTGTTCTCCGCCCGGCCGCGAGAAGCCGTCCTGGGGCTTCCTCGGTGTGTCCGGCCCCGTCCCGTCCCATCCCGAACTGGGGAGAGCTGGGTACCAGTGCGGAGCCCCGGGGCAGAGGTTGCCCCAGTTCCCCCCACCGTCCCCCCCCAAACTGCCCCCCCGCCCCGCACGGGGGGGCGCACGCACGGTATCCGCGGGCAGGGGCATCCCCGGGGAGCCGCGGTACAGTACACAGAAAACAAACCGCACGGACTACCTCCCTACCTACAAAGCCTCCCTTAGGGAATTACAGCAGCAGCTGACCGATGGAAAAACCACAATGGCATGACATGGTGACCCAAAGATCCAAAATGGACACCTTGCTACAGAAACTGGTGCTAAAGACACAATAGATAAAAAAGAACAAGAGAACATGACTGCCATGACTGATACTAGAGCAAACCTTACTGGACACTTAAGGCAAAACTGGAATAACAGAAAAATCTTGCGTGCCCAGGACTGCAATAAAAGACCCCTGGCTGGAGACTGTTATGAGCACAAATAATACACATCCTCTTCTCCAAGAATTCCAGGGAAGACAGTGACAAACCTGCGCTGGAAATAAGTGCCTAGTCAATGCCTCTAAGTAACAATGACTGTGGCATCCAGATGGACAGTGAAGGAATGGATGCAAAAATTAAGTCAGGAATGAAGTAAGTAAAAGGCACGGAGAAGCAGAGACCTCAGAGTTCTGGAGGGTATACTTTAATGTACCCAATCCTTTCCAAGGTGAGACTCCTCTGACGTTCAGCCCTGCATATTGTGATGCAGAGGCCTGGATGGTCTACACTGTGTCTCTGGTGACTTTATTGTACCTCTCATCAGCTGCAGAAAGAATAAAACAGAACAGACCTCATTGAGACCCAAATCCAACCACAAAACCAATCTGAGAAATGCTGATGAACCCTCCTCCCTTTCACAACCCTCCTCCCTTTCACAACCATCCCCCAGTCCCAAAGCTTTAGAAACCCCTTCTCTTCTTCTGAACTGTCAGGGAAGAAACCCCACTCTTTCCTGACAGCTCCTTCCCTGTATTTGCACCCCCTGAACCCCTGCGTCAACCACTCCTCAGGAGCTGCTCTTCTGAGCCGTGCCCTACATTCTGCAGGCACCTCCTGTCTTCCCACAGACTCTGGGCTCTGCTACAGGCCCATGAGATAAGTGAAGTCCTGACGCTTACAATCTACGAGGGGCCTGCTGCAAGCTGCAAAGGTTCTAGGGACAACATGGTACTCCGTGGGCGATCGGGAAAGGCGATGAGCCGTCCCATACCCTGAAAGACACTATGCCTTATGTCCCTGCCCCTTTCTTGAGAAATGCTAAAACTCCACATACAGATGCATACAAGATGCTCCCCCTAGCCCCTGCTAGATAATCTCACCATCAGTCCCATGAAGAGAGATGAGGCGAGGCTGTGGCTCCTATACCCTGCCCCCCCCACACTACCCTTCCCACAATCCCCTGGGAAAGGGACGGGACGAACCACCAGAAGGATTCGGGGCAGCGAGGGGTCTTCTCACCTGCCTCAAGTTTACAGCAGGCAAAGCACTGAACAGAGAAAGTGACCTGCCTGTACTGGAAATGACAATACCTGCTCTTTTACTACAGCTACATCTATTACATCAGCAATGCGACCAGGTAGGTAATTAAACTTAATTTTTCTGGGGCGTAGATAGAAAAAGATAGATGTCGTACTAAGCTACGTAGGAAAGTAGTTCATTAAATGCAATAACAATATTACTATAAAAAAATCATGTGCTTTAGTTTCCTATAAAAAAACCCAAATGCTATGGGATTATACTTCATTTCTCGCAAGACCACGCATGCTACCTAACTTCTACCAGAACTACATTCTGGATAGGACTGAACGACAAAGCAGAATTAGATCCCATAAGAATACCTCCTCAAAATAATCTCCGGTTGCAAAGTAAATTATTTACTGTAAATCACTGACAATTCAGAGTCACCTCAACGGCCTCTCTGACTGACTCCCTTAACAGAACTAGATGAGTCCCAAAGGATAGAAAACACAAAAAAACCATGGAAATACAAGAAATATATCAGAAACTGTATGAAGCAGCCTAATTAAGACCAAAGTAGCTAGAACAAAAATGAATTGCAAAACACAACAAAAAACACCCCGGGAGATGTGTCGATAAAAATAGATGAAGGCTATCACCTTCTCCGAAAAACTCAAGATCTGAGCTGACAATAGACATCTTTGGGGTACCAGATACCAAATAGAAACATACTATAAGACAGAAAACAGACAGACTGCTGTGGAGCACGAAGATGGCTTCGGAAAAGGTTCTGACAGAACAAGAGGCATTGTCACAGGGATTAGAGAAGTCCCAAAGGGGCTGGAGAGACCAAAGAAGTCTTAGGGATGCAATGAGCTCAAAAGGGAATTGAACAAAGTACAGATGTCCTCAGGGGACCGGGGACCAAATGGAGGTGCACCAAGCACAGCAAGACCAACCAGGGTAACAGATGTGGACTCAGGAAGGGTTCTGAGTGGAAAAGAGGGGTGCAAAGTGCCCTCCTGAGCTAGAACGGGGCTCTGGGGCATAGGGGATCTCTCGCGAGAGCTTGGCAAAGGGAGCGGAGGAGTCCTGAGGGGGCCTGAGAGACCAAAGAAGCCTCAGAGATAATAATGAGGAACTCTGAAGGGGATTTCAACAAAGTACAGATGTCGTCAGGGGGCTGGGGGCTGAATGAAGGCATCTTAAATGGCAAAGAGTAAGATAAGAGTGCTCTGAAGCACACAAAAAAACAAAAAAAAAATCAAAAGGGAGCTAAAGTGCTACAAGAGTGCTGTGGAGTACAAGAAAGGACTCAGACGACATTGTTGTAGAGAGTAGAGGAATTAGGAGGGGCCAGGGTAAGAAAAGAAGGCTTGGAGACACAGTGAGGGCCTTGGAATCTCAGGAGGGCATCTAGGCAAACTAAAGATGACTGAGTGAGAGAGGAACCAAAACAGAGACACCCTCAATGGCAGAGAGAAGATAAAGGAGCGCTGCATAGCAAAGAAAGACGGCAGGCTCTGACGTAACAAGAAAGATGGAAAGGGAGATAAAGTGCTACAAGGTGCTGTGGAGAACGAGGAGGGTCTCAGGAGGCATCGTGACTGTGAGGAGAGGAGTGTTGAGGGGGGCTGATGGACAAAAGAAGGCTTGGGACAACAAGGAGGAACTGGGGTGATCATCTGAGCAGAGTACAGATGGTCTTGGGTGGGCGGGGACTGAACACAGGAATCCTAGATAGCATAGAGGAACAAGATGGATGTGGAGCACAAGGAAGGTCTCGGGAGGCATCGTGACTGGGAGAAAAAATGTCCCAAGGGAGCCAGAGAGACAGAAAAAGGATTTGGGACATGATGATTAAATCCAGAGGGGATCTGAACCAAGTAAACATGTCATCAGAGGGCCAGGGAACAAATAAAGGCACAGCTAGAGGGAAGAGAAGACAGAATGACTAGGCCTGGGTCACAGATATGGACTCAGGAAGTCTTCTGAGGGAACAAGAGGGGTGCAACGTCCGCTACAAAGCTAAAAGTGTGCTAAGGGCAACCTCGAAGGCATCGATAGGCATCGTGACACCATTAGAGGGGTCCTGAATAGGCCAGAGAGACCAGAGAAGGCTCAGGGACACAAGGAGGAAGTCTGCAGGGGATTTGAACAGAGTACAAATGTCCTCAGGAGGCTGGGGACCAAATGGAGGCACCCTAGATGACAGGCAGAATGATAAGAGCGCTCTGAGGCACAAACCAACCCGAGGATGGGGTTCAGAGATAACGAGAGAGGATCAAAATCTGCTACAGAGCTAAAACAGGGCTGTGGGACACAAAGAAGGTCTCGGGAGGCATCCTAGATGGCATAGAGAAGAAAAAGAATGCTCTTAGGAGAGGTGTGATTGCAACAAAACGAGTCCAAATGGGGCTTAGGGAGCTAAAAGTGTCCTGTGGGGAACATCTAAGACCTCAGGAGGCATTGTGAAAGTAGCAGAGGGGTTCTGAGAGGGACAGATAAAAGAAAGCTCGAGGACATGATGAAGAAGTCCAGAGGGGATTTGAACAGACTACAGATGTCCTCAGGGGACCAGGGACTGAACAGAGGTATCCTAGCTAGCACAGAGGACAACATGAGTGTTCTGGAGTTAAAAGATGGCATCAGGAAAGGTTCTCAGGGAGCAAAAAGAGTGCAAAGTGCACTACAGAGCCGAAAGAGGGCTGTGGGGCATTAGAGTGGCCTCAGGACGCATGATGACAGGAGAAGGGTGCTGAGAGTGAAAGAGAGACAGAAGGTGGCTCTGGGACACAATGTGAGACTCAAGGTGTCCCAACAGTGTACAGATGTCCTCGGGGGATGAGCAACTGAATGGAGACATCCTAGATGGCAATGAATAAGGTAAGAGAGCTCTGGGGAACAGAGAAAGCCTGAGGAAGGGTTCGGTCTGAATAAGAGAGACAGAGAGGGCTGCAGAGCTTGAAGGGTGCCGTGGGGCACGAGGACAGTCTCGGGAGGCGTTGGTACAGGAGAGAGGGCTGGGTGAGGAGAGGCACAGGGAATGTGGACATAGAGACAAACAAAGGATTGCTGACACAATGAGGTACTCAGGAGGTGATCTGAACAGCATTACAGATGTCCTCAGGGGACTGGAGACCAAACGGAGGCTTCCTTACACGGTGGAGGGAAGATAAGAGTGCTCTAGGGCAAAATGAAAGCCTGAGGAAGAGTTGTCTCCGAATAAGAAAGGTACAAAGCCTGCTGCAGAACTGAAGGATGGCCGTGGAACACAAGGACGCTTGCAGGAAGCATCATGACAGAAATAGAGGGGTGCTGAGGTGGCCGGAGAGATAGAAGGTGGCTCAAGGGCACAAAGGTACTCGGGAGGCGATTTGAACAGAGTACAGATGTCGTGAGGGAGACGCCGACCCACTGGAGGCAGGCGAGATGGAGGAGAGAACAAAAAGACTGCTCTGAGGAAGAGGGATGACCTGAGGAGATGTTCTGACAAACCGAGAGGGGTACAAATTA
>NW_008795907.1:762041-765671 GCF_000699145.1 Aptenodytes forsteri | reverse complement strand
GGGGAAAGAATTAAACAATATTGTAGCAGATGAAAACGCAGACATAGAAAGAAAATTTTAAAAGTGACAGCACTAAGGAAAGACAAGAAATAATGAAGAAATTAAAACAGGAAATGGGATAAAGGGAGAAATAAAGATTAAGGAACTAAGGAAAAAAATTAAAAAATAGCAATGGTGAACTAAAACGGAGACATAGAAAGAAAATCTAAAAAGCGACGGCACTAAGACAAATAATTTTAAAAAGACAGGGAATGGAAAAAAGTAGGCGTAGAAAGAATATTTAGAAAGTGATAGGCAATAGGGAAATAAAGAGAAGAATTAAACAATAGGGATAGTGAACTAAAACAGATGCAAAAAGAAAATTTAAAATGCAACGGTACTAAGGAAAGACAAGAAATAATGAAAAGAAAAGAGCAAATTAAAGACAGTGAATGGGATAAAAGTAGAAAATATAAACAGCAATGGGTATTAGGGAAATAAATCGAAAAAACTAAAAATAGGGACAGCGAACTAAAACAGAGATGTAGAAAGAAAATTTAAAAAGCGAGGGCACTAAGGAAAGACAAGAGCTAATTAAAAAATAGACAGGAAATGGAATAAAAGTAGACAGAAAATTTTAGAAGCAAATAGGATTAAGGAAATAAGGAAAAAATTAAAAAATAGCAATGGCAAACTGAAACAGAGACATAGAAAGAAAATTTTTAAAAGTGATGGCACTAAGGAAAAACAAGAAAAAATAATTAATAAAAATAACAACAGCAAATGAGATAATAGGAGAAAATTTTAAAAGCCAAAAGATTAAGAGAGGAAAGAACTAAAAAATAGCAACAGCAAAATAAAAGGCAGACATAGACAGAAAACTTAAAAAGTGACGGCACTAAGGAAAGACAAGAAATAATTAAAAAATTAAGACCATGAATGGGATAAAAGTTGGCATAGAAAGAACATTAAAAAAGCAAGGGGGATTAGAGAAATAAAGAGAAAAATTAAAAAATAGGGACAGCAAACTAAAACAGAGATGTAGAAAGAAAATTTAAAAAGCGAGGGCACTAAGGAAAGACAAGAAATAACTAAAAAAAGACAGCAAAGGGAATTAAGGTAGCCATAGAAGGAATATTTAACAAGTGACATGCATTTCCACTTCCGTCCGCCGACATTTCCACTTCCGCTCACCTGCCCGAGCCGCAGTACCGCTGTTCGGACGCCAGGCAGCGCGCCACTGCGCATGCGCTCTTGAGGCGTGGCCACACTGCTTGGCGGAGGGCGGCCGCAGCTGCAAGCCCACAGAAAACCACGCGAAACTGGCAACGAAGCTACACCTTGTGCCGCGGGGGTTGCGGCAGCAGCAAGGGCTACGCTGTGCCACACGCGCCCGAGAGCCAGGCGGCTGCCCGGCAGCCAAGGCTGCAAAAACTACACCTCCTGGCATGCACGGGCGAACACAGCATGGCTGCTCAGAAGTTGCGTGCCAGAAGCCTACACCTCCCGGCCTGCCCCGGGGAACCAACATGGCCGACCGGCAGCCCCGTGCCCCAGGAGTACGGCTCCCGGCATGCCGCAAGAGGCAGCCCTCCCCGCTCGGATGGAGAAAGGAAAAACCGCGATGGGCTCCAAGACAGAGAGGGAGGAATTTCAAAAATGAAGGGACCAGAAGCCATACAGAGAGGGGCGGAGAAAGGGAAGATAGCGATGGGCCCCAGCAGCGAGGGAAGAATTCAAAAGTAGGGACAGGGAGCTGGACTGAGTGTGATGGAGGGAGAAGGAAAAAAAAGGAAAAAAAAAAAAAAAACACAAAACTGCAACAGGCTACAGGGCAGAGAGGGAGCGATTAAAGACTCGGGACAGGCAGTGGGACAGAGAATGGAAAAATAGCAATGGGCCACAGGGCAGAGAGGGAGGAATCGAAAAACCAGGATTGGGAGCAGTCTACAAAGAGACATCGGGAAACGAAAATTCAGAGAGTGATGTGTACAGGGCAGAGAGGGAGGAATTTTAAAATATAAGACGGGGAGCCAGACAGAGAGACACAGAGAAAAAAAAAACAGCGATGGGCTACAAGACAGATAGGGAGGAATTAAAAAATCCTGGCAGGGAGCCGGACAGGGAGAGACAGCAAAAGAAATGAAATCACAACGTGGCACAGGGCCAAGAAGGACAAAATTGAAAAACCAGGCCTGGGAACTGGAAACAAGAGAGGCAGAGAAAGAAAAGATACCGATGGGCTCTAGGGCAAAGAGGGAGAAATGAAAAAACAGGGGCGGGGAGCCAGAGAGAGACTGGGAAATAAGAGGGGGAAAGCAACAGGCCACAGGGTACAGAGGGAGGAAGTACAAAAGAGGGGCCGGGAGCCGGATGGAGAGAGGTGGAGAAAGAGAACTTCAAAAGCAATGGGCTACAGGGCAGAGAGGAAGGAATTTTAAAAAATCGGGACCTTGAGCCAGACCAAGGGAGACACAGAAAATGAAAATGCTGATGGGTAACAGGGCAGAGAGGGAGGAATTAAAACACAGGGACAGGGAGCCAGACAGGGAGACTGAGAAGGGGAAAAGCCCTGACAGGCTTCCAGAGAGAGAGAGGGAGGAATTAAAAATGAGAGACAGGGAGCTGGACAGAGAGATGGAGAAGGAAGAAAACTGTGGTGGGCTACCGGGCAGAGAAGGAGAGTTTGAAAATGGGGACAGCGATACAGAGAGGGAAGGAGAAAGGAAAGAAGCGACAGGCGACGCAGCAGAGAGGGAGGAATGAAGAAAGAGGGACAGGGAGCCAGACAAACTGAGACAGAGAAAGAAAATATAGTGGCGGGCTAGAGGGCAGAGAGGGAAGACGTAGAAAAACAGGGACAGGGAACAAGACAGAGTGAGGTGGAGAAAGGAAAAAATACCAACGGGCGACAGGACAGACAGGGAGAAATTCAAAATGAGGGGCAGGGAGCAGGATAAAGAGAGATGGAGAAAGAAATAGACTCGCGATGTGCTACGGAGCCAAGAAGGAAGACCTTGAACAGCAGGGACAGGAGCTGGACCAGAGAGCACCAGTCGGGGGGAGGGGGAGGGAGGGGCCGGGACGCAGAAGAGGGGTGACAGGGCCCCGAGGGCCTGGGACTCATGGCACCTCTCGCTCTTGGCGCTGCCAGGAGAATTCGACAGTTCAGACATTTCTTTCTTGTTTCTCCTCCCTTCCTCTTCTGTAACTCCGGTCGCTTGGCTGCCCTCCACCTAAGAGAATACATGGGTGTCTTACAGCTCTCAGGAGGCAAAGCTTCCTAGACACATAGCCTCGCTCACTTGCTTACTACGCACAGGATTGGACAGAGGGAGAGAGAAAATGATGAGCAGGGAGCAGAACAGATGGATAGAGGGAGAAATTGAATGAGAGCAATAAGGGAAGGAGGGAGAGAGAAAAAGATAGGGAACAAGCCAGACTGACTGAGGGGGGAAAAAGAGAGCCAGGTCAGGACAAAGAGAGGGAGAAAGAAAAAACTGCACTGGGCTGCAGGATGAGAAGAAAGGCCAGGGAGCAGGACAGAGGGGAATAATGGGACAGCGAGCTGGGCAGGGGGATATAGTGAGAAACGATGGGACAGGCAGTGGTATGGAGATATACAGACAAAAAGGTAGGGGGGGGGTGGAG
>NW_008795907.1:750293-754059 GCF_000699145.1 Aptenodytes forsteri | reverse complement strand
AAAAGGAAAAAAAAAAAAAAAAAAAAAAAAACACAAAACTGCAACAGGCTACAGGGCAGAGAGGGAGCGATTAAAGACTCGGGACAGGCAGTGGGACAGAGAATGGAAAAATAGCAATGGGCCACAGGGCAGAGAGGGAGGAATCGAAAAACCAGGATTGGGAGCAGTCTACAAAGAGACATCGGGAAACGAAAATTCAGAGAGTGATGTGTACAGGGCAGAGAGGGAGGAATTTTAAAATATAAGACGGGGAGCCAGACAGAGAGACACAGAGAAAAAAAAAACAGCGATGGGCTACAAGACAGATAGGGAGGAATTAAAAAATCCTGGCAGGGAGCCGGACAGGGAGAGACAGCAAAAGAAATGAAATCACAACGTGGCACAGGGCCAAGAAGGACAAAATTGAAAAACCAGGCCTGGGAACTGGAAACAAGAGAGGCAGAGAAAGAAAAGATACCGATGGGCTCTAGGGCAAAGAGGGAGAAATGAAAAAACAGGGGCGGGGAGCCAGAGAGAGACTGGGAAATAAGAGGGGGAAAGCAACAGGCCACAGGGTACAGAGGGAGGAAGTACAAAAGAGGGGCCGGGAGCCGGATGGAGAGAGGTGGAGAAAGAGAACTTCAAAAGCAATGGGCTACAGGGCAGAGAGGAAGGAATTTTAAAAAATCGGGATCTTGAGCCAGACCAAGGGAGACACAGAAAATGAAAATGCTGATGGGTAACAGGGCAGAGAGGGAGGAATTAAAACACAGGGACAGGGAGCCAGACAGGGAGACTGAGAAGGGGAAAAGCCCTGACAGACTTCCAGAGAGAGAGAGGGAGGAATTAAAAATGAGAGACAGGGAGCTGGACAGAGAGATGGAGAAGGAAGAAAACTGTGGTGGGCTACCGGGCAGAGAAGGAGAGTTTGAAAATGGGGACAGCGATACAGAGAGGGAAGGAGAAAGGAAAGAAGCGACAGGCGACGCAGCAGAGAGGGAGGAATGAAGAAAGAGGGACAGGGAGCCAGACAAACTGAGACAGAGAAAGAAAATATAGTGGCGGGCTAGAGGGCAGAGAGGGAAGACGTAGAAAAACAGGGACAGGGAACAAGACAGAGTGAGGTGGAGAAAGGAAAAAATACCAACGGGCGACAGGACAGACAGGGAGAAATTCAAAATGAGGGGCAGGGAGCAGGATAAAGAGAGATGGAGAAAGAAATAGACTCGCGATGTGCTACGGAGCCAAGAAGGAAGACCTTGAACAGCAGGGACAGGGAGCTGGACAGAGAGCGCCAGAAACAGCGGAAATACCAATGGGCTACAGGACAGGGAGCAAGGAACACAAAAATAGTGGCTGGGAGCTGGACAGAGAGACGGAGGAGGAAAAAATAGCCACAGGCTACAGGGCAGAGAGGGGGAGGACCTAAAATATGGGGACAGGGAACCGCTCAGAGCGAGATGGAGAAAGGAGGTATAGGGGAGAAAAAACAAAATTGCAGCAGTGTAGGAAAGAGGGGTGGCCAGGGAAGGGCAGGGAGAGACTGGGATGTGGAAGAGGGGCGACAGGGCCCCGAGGGCCTGGGACTCATGGCACCTCTCGCTCTTGGCGCTGCCAGGAGAATTCGACAGTTCAGACATTTCTTTCTTGTTTCTCCTCCCTTCCTTTTCTGTAACTCCAGTCGCTTGGCTGCCCTCCACCTAAGAGAATACATGGGTGTCTTACAGCTCTTAGGAGACAAAGCTTCCTAGACACATAGCCTCGCTCACTTGCTTACTACGCACAGGATTGGACAGAGGGAGAGAGAAAATGATGAGCAGGGAGCAGAACAGATGGATAGAGGGAGAAATTGAATGAGAGGAATAAGGGAAGGAGGGAGAGAGAAAGAGATAGGGAACAAGCCAGAGAAAGTTAGGGGGAGGATGGAGGACAGAGAATAAGAGAAAAGGGACACGGAGTGGGGCAGAGATGGAGAAAGAAACAGCAGGAAAGTGACAGGACCAAGGCAGAGAGATGGAGAAAGAAAGAAAGAAAAAAACAGTGATGGGTAGCAGGCCAGAGGGATAAGGAAAGACAGGAGGAAGGACAGAGCGATACAGAAAACAGGCGAGGGACAGGGAGCCAGAAAGCAGGATACTGCAAGAGAGAGGGACAGGGAGCAGGACGCTAGGATAGAGGGCAAATGAGAGCAACAGAGAGAATGACAAAGAGGTGGAGCACAAGAGAAAACAGGGACAGGGAGCAGGACAGAGGAAGAGAGACAGAGAGGGACAGGTAAGACAACAGATAATTGGAGAAAGAAAAGAAAGGGAACAGCACAGAGGGTCACAGAGAAAAAGAGAGGGATGGCAGAAATAGAAAAATAAGATGAGGGAGAAGGACTGAGGAGCAGAGAGAAAAAGGTACAGGGAAGAGGACAGAGATGGAGAAAACAAAGACCGGAGGCAGAACAAAGGGAAAGATTGACAAGGACAGGGAGCAGGACAAAGGGATGGAGGAGGAGGAAACAGTGATGGGCAGCAGGATAGAGGAAAAAAGAGAAAAAGAGCAAGAAGAGCAAGAGAAGGAGAATGACAGAAGGATGTAGAAAGACCAGGACATGTAAAAGGAGGGGTTGGGGGGGGACACACACATCAGAAAGGTCAAAAGAAAAAAAAGAGAGATGGGGAGCAAGACAGTGTGATAGAGAGGGACAGAGGGAGGGAGTGGGATGCAAGGATACAGAAAAGCAGAGCTACAGGGAAGAGGAAAGAATGACAGAGAGAGAAAGAGGAGGATGCGGAGCAGGATGCAGAGTGGGAGAGGGAGATGGAGAACGAAAAAATAGCGATGGGCAGAACAACAGAAATACAGAGAATAAAAAATTACTTCTAGGGAGCAGGACAGAAGGATAGAGCAAGAGGAAAAAATCAACAGGGAGAAGGACAGGTAATACACAGCAGGACTGTGTGTTCCCCCAGGACACTGGGGGAATGAGAGGGAGGGAACACAGAGCAGGACAGAGGGATGAAGAGAGAGGGAAAAAATAGGGACAGGAAGAAAAGCAGAGTAACCAAGAGGAAAAAAAAACAGGGAACTGGACAGAGATGGGCAGCAGGACAGAGAGCTGGAGAAAGAAAAAACAGGAACAAGGACAGGGACAGAGGGATAGAGAGGCAGAGAGAGGGATGGAGACCAGGACAGTGGGATATAAACAGAGAGGGACAGGGAGTGGGACACAAGATTGCAGAGAGGGAGGTCCAGGGAAGTGGAACGAATGACAGAGAGAAAGAGGGGGGCAGGGAGCAGGTCAGAGAGCTGGAGGAAAAAAAATACTGCTGGGGAGCAGGACAGGAGGATAGAGCTGAAAGAGATGAATGGGAAGCAGGGCAGCAAGATGCAGACAGCAAAAAATAATGATAGGCAACAGAACAGAGGGATTGACAGAGGAGTAAGGGACAGGGAGCAGGACAGAGGAATGGAAGGAAAAAATACTGACGAGCAACAGGACAAAGGGATGCAGAGAAAAACAAGGAGGGAAAATGAAGGAGGGAGAGAGAGAGAAAGATGGGGACAGAGCACAGGACAGAGAGAGACAAAAAGCAGAACAAGGAATGGGACTGGGGGCAGCATGGGACCAGATGCAGATTAAGACAAAGAGGTGGAGAAGGAAAAAAACTGGTGATGGGCTGCTGGACCGAGACAGAGGAAGAAAAAGTAGGGCCAGAGTTGGGAGGAGAGAAAGGAAAAAAGGGACAGCTGGCTGGACAGGGGGATATAACTAGAAACAATGAGACAGGCAGTGGGA
>NW_008795907.1:749248-750281 GCF_000699145.1 Aptenodytes forsteri | reverse complement strand
CCAGGGGAGGGGCAGGGAGGGACCGGGACGCAGAAGAGGGGTGACAGGGCCCCGAGGGCCTGGGACTCATGGCAGCTCTCGTTCTCAGCACTGCCGGGAGAATTTGACAGTTCAGACACTTCTTTCTCCTCTCCTCCTTTCCTCTTCTGTAACTCCGGTCGCTTGGCTGCCCTCCACCTAAGGGAATATGTGGGTGTCTTACAGATCTTAGGAGACGAGGCTTCCTAGACACGTAGCCTTGCTCATTCACGCACTACGTGGCCGCATCGTGCTGTTGGTGACGCATACAGACCCTGTGGTGCATGTTGTCGGCCTGGCCTGCTGCAGACTAAGAGGGATCTTTCCTCACCGGGAGAGGCAGGCTCTCTCTCTTGCCTACAGTGGGAGGTAGCTGCCGGCTGGATGGCCTTCCGATTTCTTCTTCTTTACATTCCTCTGGCCTCTCCAGCTTCAGCTGTGGCAGCTCCTGTCCACAGCCAGTAAGTGCTCTGCCTGTCCCTTTTCACCCCCATGCTGTGAGGAGAGCAAGGCCAGGCAGAGACAACTCATGCAAGCCTGAGGCAGGTGAAGTCAACAGCGCCCCGCGGCAGCCTCTGGTAGAGGGAAACGAGAAGCAGCAACTGTTATTACTGTAGCTCGCCCCTGGCCAGAGCCCCTGCTTCCACAGGGGCTTCTGGACATGCCACTCTTTCCCCTCACTGCTGCTAATGGCACCTGCCTTAAGGAGAATCAAGCGCATTTGAGGGCCAGCTTGCTGCTGTCATGACAAGGCTTGGGGGTGGCCTGGGGCTATGGCTTCAGGGGAGGTGCCGGAGCTGGGGGCAGCTGTATGGGGTGAGCGGGGCCAGGGGAGGCTCAGGGAGAGTTCTGGCGAGTTGGGGAGGCACCCGGCATCTGCACTTGGGGGGGGTGTCTGCCTTCTTCCCCTCTTCCCTTCTATCAGCTCTTGGGCAAGTCCCTGGGGCTGCCCTGACCTGGCTCGCCTGCGGTTACTGGGAACCTGCCACAGCAAGCGGGTTGAAGCTTCCCCCCC
>NW_008795907.1:725206-739127 GCF_000699145.1 Aptenodytes forsteri | reverse complement strand
CGCGGCCGCCGACGCTTCGCTTCGCACGCGGGGCGGCCGTTTCCTTACCGGGAGGCAGCAACGAGCGCAGCGACATCACCTCGCAGGCACTCAGCGGCAGCGCCCCCCCTGCAGTAGCACCTTTTCGTCGCCGGGCGGCAGCAGCGAGGGCTCCCCAGCACGGCTCCGAGCAGCCCCCGCCGCCGCGGCGCGGCCCCTCCGCGCACACACCCCCCCACACCACACCCTCCCCCCGCTGCCCCGGGATGGTAAGGGCAAACAGAAGAAATCAGGAGATGGCAAGGACAAACAGACTCTGGGAGCACAAGGCAAAGGGAGAGCCCTGGCGCACATGGAAAGAAAAACATATGACCCTGAAGCACACCAAAAAGCAGTGATGATGAGGCGGAGCCCTCAGCAACCCCGGGATGGTAAGGGCAAACAGAAGAAATCAGGAGATGGCAAGGACAAACAGACTCTGGGAGCACAAGGCAAAGGGAGAGCCCTGGCGCACATGGAAAGAAAAACATATGACCCTGAAGCACACCAAAAAGCAGTGATGATGAGGCGGAGTACCCTCAGCAAGTTTGCAGATGACACCAAACTGGGAGGAGTGGCTGATAAGCCAGAGCATCATGAGGCCATCCAAAGGGACCTCAACAGGATAGAGAAATGGGCTGACATGAACCTCATGAAGTTCAACAAGAGGTGTAACTGTCAGCTGGCTTTTTTCCTTCAAGGATAGGACTCGGTTCTGTTATTCGAGGAAAAACCGTGATCTCACCTGTCTGTGCTTTTGCGCCACACCTAGACTAGAGCCCTGCAACAAACTCTGACAGCTCTCAACTCATCCACCATCTCAGCAATGGCAGTGCATCATGCCTGCACAGCATCAAACCGAGACCTCAGATCTGAGAGCACCGAGGGGAACGCTGGGTGGCACAGGAGAAGGTTACGGCAGTGATCCTAACCAGAAGACTAATGTATAGTTGAGGAGTTAGTGATCAACGTAACAGTTAACCTGAGAAGGCATACGGCCCTGCTGTGCTATGCTGCACATATAGCTTGGTCTTCAGGCATGTGTTATGCTGCACATACCCCTTGGTCACAGGATAAACTTAGCTGACTAATTGTGACAAAGGAGCCTGTAGGCAGTTCCTACTTGGCACTGGTGATTACACGTATTTGTCTTTATCTTACACTGAAGCAGCAGGTTCTCAAGTGAATACTCTCTTGTTTGACAGTAAAAGGATGAATAGAATTATTTCTTACAATAAAATCCTGTGAGAGCTCTAAAGACCAAGATGTCAACGGAACCTCCCCACAGACAGGAGCTGCACTGCAGGCTGTGCCTCGAGTGGAGGTCTCTCCGACTCTGCACAATGTGATGTTCCCAACATCTGAAGGAATGTAAGATTATACTATGCTCTTTTTCCTGCTAGTGTTAGCTTCAATAAATGGAATTTTGGTCAATAATTTACAGAGTCTGAATGCCTTTCTTAGTGGAATCACAATGAACATTAGCCCTGGTGCATGATGGTTACAAACCTGACAAGCCTACTAGGGTTCAGGGCTTACAGTTTATTATCTAGGGACTTAGACTCTTCCATTTAACACAGTAAGCCTTAAAGTGATAAACTACAAATCTCAGAACCCAAGCAGTCATTGGGGATTTAGAGCTTATAGATGAGATTAGATTTTTAAATCCGGTGCCCTGATTAATAAATGAGTAACAGTAAACCCTGATAAATACAGAGCCCCGCAAAATAAAGTAATAAACCATAACCCCTGAGTGAGAAACCACTGAAAACCACAAACTCTAAACAATAAACCATAAGTGAAAAACTCTGAGCACTCAGTTTTAAGCAAGAAATGCCAAAGAGTATGTGAGCAGAAAAATGGTAAAGAGAAAAGTAAAGAGAAGATGAGAATTTTTGCCTGTAGCATTACAAGTTTCCCCTTCGTTTGGAAGGGCAGCAGAATGGGAATACACACACAACAGAAACACTTTGCAATTGCTCTTTATGGGCTTGGTTTCAGCCACCATTCGTAAGTGACCATATGTAAGAATCAATCCACAGATCGATCCACTGTACTAAGCTGCACTTCCACTGAACCTACCTGCAACACAGCGAGCACTAAAGCTCCATTACAGACAATTAACTTAATAGTTGTGGTCCTCTCAGCTCTGTGGGCAGATATCCAGAGCCAGTGACACCTGTAACTACCAACCAGCCTCTCCTTAAGGGAAGTGGTACCTGCTGAGAGAAGTGTTTGTGACAACTGGTAACACCATTGCTGCAGTCACTACCACCACCCCAAAAGCCTTTTCCTCTGTCCAGTAAATACCACTGTAAAGACTGAACAGAAAATGCCTCACAGAGTTGCCAGAACAAGGGTAAAACACTGCAGCTGGGAAAATACTTTTTATTATGTAAAATAGACTGGATTTTTTAGCCTATTACTCACATGATGAACATTTGTAGTCCAAGGTACCTAACCACTTGGCACATCAAGCAAATTCCCATTGCCGGGCCTGCACATCATTCACCAAATGCCCAAACTTCAGCCTCCCAAACACAACTTCCAGCTCCCTCCACCCAGCAGTACCCAGACTTGCCACACAACCCATCTCATCCCCAACTAGGGCACAACCACCTTCCACCCACCCAGCCTCCCTCATCTACGATGCAGTCCCAGGACTTAGCTGTGCCCACGCTGCGAGTCAGAGCTTGTCCTTTGTGTCTGGCTGCAGATCCTGCAGAGCTCCAATCTGTGATGCTCCTTCAACTGCCAGACTATGCTTCAGCACCTGCAAAAGGCCAGAACAGATGTTACCAAGAGGCCAAGCAACTGCACAGCCCTTCCAGAACTACCCAAATCCAAGGCCCGTAATTGCTCCCACAATTACAACTGACCCTCCGTGCTGCTTCAGACATGTTCTCTGGCTCTGCTTCATCACCAACATGCCACAGCAGTCCCCACAGATGGTCAGGCTTGCTCAGGCACCCAGTTAACTCCAGCCTATGGCAGATGGTACTTCTCAAGGCAACTCCAGCACAGACACTGCAATGTTGGAAGTGTCTGTCCGTCTGTCTTGGCATAAAAAGGTACACAGGTCAAACAAAAAGGAGAAATAAGCAGTCCTCGCTGACCTAGCCACCCTCTCATTCACCACAGGCAGAAGAAGGAAAGCAAAGATTTCAGACTGCAAAGTGACCACCCACCACTGTGCCCAACAGTGCTACACATTCAGTGATCTGTCACCAGAAACACTCCTCTCATCCACCCCGAGAGCAAGGAAGCCAGCCAGTCCCATGCCACCTCTCCAGCCCTCCATCTTCCACACACAACCTATGCTTCCTTGCTTAGCACAGCCCTAGGCCTTCTCCCACAGAAAACACAGGCACACCACACCAATAGCACCCAAAGTTTAAGGTCATCTTCAGACTGCTCAGAAAGCAGCATTCAGCAAAGACAGGGAAAAAAAAAAAAACATGGCCTTTAAAAACTCTGAACAGTGGAGAGACTCAGCTAGCAGGAAACAGACAAGTTTTGTCACCAAGAAAGTGATAGAGACAGGGTTTTGCTTCACTCACACTGCTTAAGAGACAACACAAGTGGCCCAAGTCAGACCTTGCTAGAAAGTCCTACTGACAGAACCACGTGCCAGAAAGCAGAGTCAGGTCCAGGTTTCTGCTGCACACAGGCAGAATAGGAGCAGAAAGAGGCTGATGCAAGGAAGACACCGGTTTGCATAAAGACAGATCCATCAGGAAACAGGGCTTGATGCCAGTGTCACAAGCATGATTCAAGCCGCACTGGGAGGCAACCCCACCTGGGCACTGGAAACGATGCTGTAATGGCAGACTGCACTGGTGTGGAGTACAGATGATGATGGCAGCTCCAGACTGCCCTACCACACGCACCTGTCCTGACATCCAATCAGGTTACACATCAGAGTGGGGGTCCTATCCCAGCAGGGTGCTGAGTGTGTATCGGTGCTGCACGCGGCTGGCTGGTTGTTTTTGGGTGCCTGGGGAGACAGTGGAAGCAATGTGAGACCCACTGGCACACACAGGACTGGCAAGTCCCATGGCTTTGGGGCAACTGTATGGGGCAAGCAGGGCTCAGGGGAGGCTCAGAGGAAATTTTCATTAGTTGGGTAGGCACCCACAGTCTGTGCCTAGGGGTGGGGAGGCCTCAAGGTGCCTGGGGGTGTCTGTCTTTCAGCCTATCTTCCTGCTTCCCCCAATTCTCAGGTTACTAACTTGAGGATGCACTTATGTACCTAATGGGTAGGACTGCCACAGCAGGACCACCTTGTCCCCCCACGGGGAGCTGCTGCTCCACTATCCTGCTCCAGAGCCTGCCTGCCTCCCCACAGCTCCCAGCTGTCAGCATCCACAGGACAGAGGACATGCACCAACTGCTGCAGGAGAGGAACAGGGCCCCTGAAGGGAAGGGAGAATCTTCCCCGCGCTCCTGGCAGGCTCTGCCTCACGCACCCCGCAGCCGAGTGTGGCTGGGCTGAGACACTCAATGCGCTGCCTCCACGGAGCAATGGCCCCAGCAGGCAGGAGGCATCCCCAAGCCCGCAGCCACTGAAGGGTCTCACTCGCCTCAGCGGTGTCCCCGGCCACTCAACACCGAGCAGTCCCAACCCTTGAGGCCTGCACGCCACCATCACGCTAGTTGCAGGCACCGCGCATGCACCAGCTGCCAACGCTGCCGGCGGGGGGTGGCACGGTAGAGACGGCGAGAAGTGCTCGCAGCACGGTACCGCACCGCTCCTGTTCTCTGTCCCCCGCCCCCGGCGCTCACAGTGCCCCCCCCCCCCGCCCCGCCCCGCCCCCCCCCCTCCCCCAGCGCGGTCAGCGCGGCTGGTTTACGCATGCGCACTGGAGCCCGCCGTGCACGCCGCCGCACGGCGCTGCGTCAGCGAGTGGAGGGTGCTGCTGCAGAGGTGCGTGAGCACCGCGGAGCAGCGCCGAGAGTGACTGCCCGTCCCCACGACAACGGGGAGCACCAAGAAGCCAAGACAGTCTGCGGCCGAGCTGAGCGGCGGGAAGGAGCGGGGGATATAGCTGGCTGGCCCCTCTGCCCCGGCAGTACTCCGCATGCGTACACGGCCGCCGCCCCCGTCACCCCCCGCCGCGAGCACGACGGCGGCAACGTGGGTGCGTGCGTGCCTCCAGCTGCAGTACCGGGTTGCGAGTGGCGGAGGGTCGGCGAGGGCGGCGGCACTGCGCATGCGTGAGGTGGAGAGGTGGCAGCAGGCCGCCAAGGAGATCAACGGGGGCTGGAGGGACTGGTAAGAGGCGGAGAGAGACAATGAGCAGGACAGAGCGACTGGGACAGCAAAAGAAGGGCGGCGAGCAAGCTGGACAGACGGCTAGAGTTGGTGGGAAGGATGGTCAGGCAGAGGGATAGAAACAGAGGGACAGGGAGCTGGACAGAGGGATGGAGAAAGAACTTCTGCAGCTGCAGAAAACCTGAGTTCAGCCAAGCGAGCCGTGTGCACCAATGCCTAGTGCTCAAGGCTAGCAGGCACTCTCCAGCATCTTATCAACTCCACTGCCTTGGTATCCACTGTGACAATAATTTGTGATCTGCTGCTTGCCGACAGACAGTAAAAGGCATCATCCTATAAAAGCATAAAGCAATGCAAAACCTGAAAGCCCTGTAGAAAAGCACAAGAAACCAAATTTGGTATACAAACATAAACACTAATCTAATACACACAAACAAGGTAAAGGAGAACACGCAAGCCACAAACACTGCCCCTCCACTCCCATTTTGAAGACTACCACAACATTTGGGTTTGCTGCAAGCAAGAAATCAGACTGAAGTGGTCACTGCGGGTCAACCTTTCAGGAACTTCCTGTGTCCACATTTTTGGCATAACCATGCCACACCCCTCTTTCAATTCAGGCATGCACAAACAGATCCACTTCTTCAAACACTTGCCTAGTTACCTCCTGCTCATTGCCTCAGATCAGACCACAGAGCTGAATGCTGGCTGGCACCAGAGGAAAGATACGAACTCCCCAAAATGGTTCACAGCCTACTGTTTAGGGTTCAGGGCTTACAATTTATTATATAAAGATTTGGACCTTTTCATTTAACAGTAAGCTGTAAACCCTGAAGTTTAAGTGTTAAACTACGTATCTTGGAACCCAAATGATCGTTGGCGCTTTACAACTTATGGATGAGGTTAGATTTTAAATTCTGCACCCTGATCAGTAAATAAGTAAACTGTAAGCCCTGATTGATAGATACAGTCCCACAGAATAAAGTCATAAACTGTAACCTCTGAGTGAGAAATTGTAAACAATGAACTCTAAAGAATTGATGGAATGTGAATGACTGAAGCCTCAGTTTTGAGCAATACACGCCACAGCACATAAAAGCAGGAAAACAGTAAAGAGAAGCTGAGGAATTTTTGCATACAGCTTTTAAAGTTTCCACTTCCTTTGGAAGTGTAGCAGAAGAGGAGGATACACACCAGGAACATGTTACAGATGCTGTTTATAGGTCTGATTTTAGCCACTATATGCAAGAATCAATCCATAGGATTGCAGTAAGCTGCACTTCCACTGAACCTACCTGCATCACCGCGAGTACTAATTGTCTCTAATAGAGACAATTAACATAATATTTTTGGTCCCCTCAGCTCCATGGTCCAACATCCAGAGGCAGTGCCACTGAAAACCACCAGCTGATTTTAAACTGTCTTGTCACCTACCAGCGCTCTCAGGCAGGCCTGCCAACAGCAGGACCATCCGCCCCCAGAGTCGCCACATCACCATCCTGCTCCAGGGCCTGCCTTCCTCCCCACAGCTCCCGGCTGTCCATCTCCACAGGGCCGACTGCACACGCTGGCTGGTGCTGGGGAGGAACTGGGGCCTTAAAGTCAGGACAAGGGATGGGAAAGTCAGATCTGCGCTCTCAGAAGACCCTGGCCTGCATGCCCCTGCACTGAGTGGGCCTGGGCCGAGACCCCCCCAGCCCACACCTCCACTTCCAGGCAGCCACAGCCACAGCCGGCAGGAGCCATCCTCGAGCCTGCGACTGCCAAAGGTCTCGCTTACCTGACTGGTGTCCCTGACCCTCACGTGCCCCTGCCACTGGGAAAGGGGCCCTGCCCTCTGCCATGCCACTCCCAGGCATGGCACATGCACTGGCCACAAATCAAGGAGGAGAGTATGTTTCCCAGGCACCGAGCAGCAAATTGAGACCTCAGTCTTTGTTTTTTCTGTCTCATACGAGATTCCTCAAGGATTAAGGCAGCCTCCTCTGTCTTCTACTTGACAGTCTGAATATAGCACATGCAACTTAAACAACTGTGTTAACCATGAAGAGAAGGCCGAGGAATACGTTACTTTAAGAGTTGTATTTTTTTCCCAAATCTATATAGTAGGCAGAGAAAGTCAAGACTGAAAATACACAACAGCATGTGGTTTTAGCACAGTTCCTCTTCTGCGCAGTACTTTGCAAATCTAACATCCTTAAGTTGTATCAGATACTTTAATCAAATCTTGCACAATAAACAATTTACAGTATTTAAAAGAAAAGAACAACTGAATGCTCTTCAAGGCGAAATGAAAATCTTTTTTTGACAGAAACTTCACACAGCAACATAGAAAGAAGGACTCCAAAGATAATTCATCTTCATTAACAGTGTTTTCCCTCTCCATTCTTAAATATAGTTGCACTCAAATCTTTGCTCGTGAAATGAGAAGTATTTATGAGGAGAGACCGACTGCACAGGCCCAGCATCAAAATCATACATGGGCTTCAATACGAATGGAGCTTTGACAACACTTATCATCTGAGCCCAGCTAATGAAATCTGTCAACATTATACACCAAATCCAAGACACATGGACTAAAGTGGAAGAGAAAGAGTCAAATTCTAAATCTCTCAAAGCCAATGTTTCAGTTCCTACAAGGAGCAATGGCTGAGGAAGTTCTGGAGTGGTTAAATGTGTTGTCCAGATTTGGATCTCCTCCTCCTCCACACTGATGGACAGGAATTCCCCTTCCCTGTGGGGTACACTTTATACCGCATGGCTAAATACAGGGTGGCTTGAAAGCACTTCTTTCCTGAAGTCTTACTGTTCCGCAGGCAGCACTGTTTTTGATACAGGATGTGCTCTCCACCAAAATGAAAAGGGAAAGATTCAGTCCTCAGTAAAAGTACAATTTCAAAAGTGACTATGTCTGTGCATGTCAGTTTTCAGACCCATAGCTTGGCTGGGAAAATGAACACTTACGAAAATTTAAGCTGAATTTTCAGATTTTTAAAAATGTATTTACAGCCAGATAAGATGCATACTTGTTTCTTGCTATTTCAGCCATTAGTAACAAGCAGGGTAATGTTATCTAAAAGTATTGAGTTTTTTATCATCATACTAAATGCAAGTACAATGTAAGACAATTAAACATATGCTGCATATAGACCCACCAAGAATTGTTCCAGCTAATTCCATTCCTTTATGGGAAAGTGAACAGCGTAGTAGCTCTGTTAAGGAAAGATGGAGCAGAAAAGCTCTAATGGAAGCAAAGTGGGATGCAAAGTATCCTGCAGCATTAGTAGCTGTATGCCAGACCCAGTGAAACTGCTGACTGTATCTCACTCTTACATATCACAATCCACTGGTTTCCTAGGGAGGTCTTGCTATAAAGAAGCTTGGCTAGTGCCCCTCTTATTTTCCACAAGTCTTTCTGGGCAATGGTTTCAAGAGATGCTGCCAAATGTCCCTACCTAACAAAGCGCTCCAGCCTGTCTTCAGATTCCTCTCCCATACAATTCTTTAGCTTCCCTATTCTCTTAGCGTCAGCACTGAAGCCTTTTTAAAATTCATCTCACTTAGCATCCCAGACGAAGTCCCTGATTTTGCCTCTCCCCTCTTCACTACATCATTGTCGTCTCATCGCCAAGAACCCCGAAAGAAACATTATTTTTATTCTTACAGGTCTCTTCGAATTCTGAAAATTCCTTAGAGCTGAAATCCTTTTCAGCCTTTCTTCTCTTTCAATTTCACTTATTCTCATTTATGCTAAGCCCTCTGCAGCTTCTCCTCAGTTTCCATAAATCCTCTCCTTTTCCCAGGCCTACCTCATGTTTTTTTTCTCTCAACCATTTCCCTTTCCTTTACAGCTTTTCCTGCATTCCCACTCACTATATAGATGCAGAGAAATTGTTTTTTACTCCACTGCAAGCCTGGCAACCAAGTGAGTCTTGGGCCCATTCAGTTCAGCTGAGCTCCATCATTGTTTAGCCTGGCTACTCTCTTCCATTCCATAACAAAAGAAGTCAGGGAGCTAGGCCACAGCCTACAGAAACTATTATCTGCTGTATGTTCTCTGTCTTTGCTGAAAAGGAACTCTGAGAAATCTAAATAGACAGTTTCAGTGAGGGCAAAAGGTAGAGCGAGATTTATGTCTCTCTATAATTACAGCTGGGGCAACCTTGAAACCAAGAACAAAAATATTCCTGTTCCAATGTCCTAACATCCTGGTTCGTTCAAAGACTGCAATGTAGCAACATAACAGATGCTGAGAAGGCACAAAATATTCAAACACTTCTGTTTTGATGTTATAAAGGACACATTTATAATTAAGTGTTTGTCACTGAATGTATTAATAGCAAACTCAGCCACGTCAAATGTATTTTCAAAGAACTACAAGTCCTGCAGTAGACTCCCAACAGAAAGTTGGGAAAAGCAGATAGAGGAAAAACAACATTGGAAATTTGCATGACTTATGCCCTTTAAAGATTCACCCCAAGGGAACGGGGGTATCATTTTACTGGTTTGATCTGATACTAAAGGTCTGGTAACAAAGAAGGGCTGGGAACAACCTCAGTGGTGGCCCTCACATGGGCACCCGTTTGCTTGTCCAGGTTTATTCACAGGCTACTCGAGAACTGAACTAGGGTCACCTAGTGGTGCGAGGAGGTGGTACAAGGTGATCTGTATAAATACTGAGAGCCTGCCTGGTTGGATGGGATAACTGTTGTTTTACAGGAGGTTTACTCCTATAAATGGTGTGACTGAATAAACAGTACTTAGCTTTAGAAAAGCTGGGATGGTCAATAACCTTGTTGTTGCAAAGGAGAGAAAGCAAGGCTGTAGAAGTTGCACTAATTACTCCTGCTATATCCCAGCACATTTCAGAAGGCTGCACGCTGGAAGGCAACAAATACAAGTTTCTGCCCCACTAAGCTCACCAGACTACAGCCAAAGGCCTAAGTAGCAATGAATATGCCTAAGCAGACAGGAAAAGGGTGAGAAATGCACTTAAACCAGAAACTGATATCAAGATCTGTCACAAATGTTACATGACCCTGGAAACGTTTTTGCCTTCACAATGTTCAGAGTAAGACATACCTATATTAGGGATTATGAAGATCAGCATTTCTGGACTGCGTCCTTGTATGGTAACCAGTACAACTGCAAGGCTTGAAGACAAAGGTAAAATGTAATAGTTCTTAAATTATTAAAACTCCTGTCACTGCTGTTTTCAGTCTGGTGGGTGCAGTATGCTTTCAAGTTTTTCTTCATTCATTTTCTGATCCCTCGAAAATTAATCATTAGATTTGCAGATAGAGGTATTATGCTCCATTAAACCAGTTGCTATAGCTGTAAAAAACCAGACAAGCTTTTGAACACTCGGAGGCCTTCATAAGGTCCAAAATAGACGTGGCAGACCTAAATAAAATTAGCTGAGCTAAATACAACTAGAAAGCAATGGCTCAGAGTTTAGCTAGGTGCATATCAGATCATCTCTGAAAGACAAGATAGCTGACAGCTTTGAAGTGAAAGAGAAGTTATTAAGGGGCTAAGAGAGGAGACAATGGTAGGGAAGAGAAACAGGCAGTTTGTTGCCTATGGAACAGAGAGGTTAATGAGGAGGTATATTATGATGTGCCATAAAACCAGTAAGCCTATTGAGTCCATGGTTTTATTTGAGGCTAAAGAAGGGCTCATGTGTCCAAAAGCTTGTCTACTTTCTCCTACTAAATCAGCTGATCTAGTAAAAGACCTCTACCTACAAATTGTTTCTTATGTCCTGCTCTATTGTCCATGGTCCTGTTTCACTATCACAGATGTCATATTTAAGTAAGTGGAATACCACAGCTCATGCCTTGTTACACTGCAACCTGCACTAAAACTCTCTTCATACCAACCATGATTAGCTCTGAAGGTATATTTGGACACTGAGGTCTTTGAAAGATGTGATGAGCAGTTACAAGACAAGCATTATACAGATTTCCCTATCAGAGTTGTTTAATATGAGCAGCTTTTAAAAAGCTAGATTAAAAATTTAAAGAAGCCTACTGTAATCTATAGGTTCTGGTCTGGTCCGTCTCTGTTTATCTTCATAGTTTAATGACCACATTCTCTAGCATGACTCTGCAGTGCATAAGAGCTCTCCTACCAATTATCTGACATCTCCCAATCCTTTCTCCTATCACAGATGCTCCAAATCGCTACTCCTGCTGCTGTCTCACTTCTTGATCTTTTTTCACTTCTTATCTGGACCAATGCACAGCTTTGATCTGTCTTAACTCTCCAAGTTCAGTTAAGAAGCAATACAAAACTGAACAGGAGAACAGTGTATAAATAGTAATCATTAGGAAAATGCAGCGCACTCTCCTTCATTTCTATTACTCCAGAACAAAACTCTGTCCCCTCTTAATACAAGTAATCACAAAAGGGTCTCATTAAATATTTCCATATAATATTTGAAGCCTACCAGTGGCTCTAAATATACCTAAAATGCTAAAAGGAAAAAGCACATTAATTTAAGTGAAGCTATGGACATTAAATGTGCCAGGGCTGAAGGAGACCCTGGAACCAAAATATTTTCTACTATGCTTTTCATAATTGTTACTGGCTTCATAAAAAGAGGTTTACTCTCTGCTGTACCTTCTCCTAAATGAAACACATTTCCTCAACATATATTCACACAAGTGATACTGAGCTTTATCCAAATGGGCCTCCTGAACATAAGCCATATCAATGTTAAGTGCTCTAATAACTACAGGCTAAATCCTATGATGTCTCAGCTGGACCATTATACCCATTAAACATTTAAATAAAACAATTTTCAACTTATGTACAAGTGGAGTGGTTTTATTTTTTTTTAACCAGGAATCATGTCACAAATAATTCTGTACTATAGCTTTTATAAAAGCTATAAAATATACATTTAGATGAAAAATAATGGCTGGGAATTCCTACCTTCAAAATTTGTATGTCTCTTGTAGCAGAGAACACAGCAATAAAATCCAGAAACTTCGTAGCAGTCATCCCTATGTGATCTAAAACATTCAGAACATCCCTTGTAAATAATTATTATTAGAAGAACATATAGGACCCCTCAAATAACAAAAAAGATGCCTTAAGCCTTTCCTGAAACACTAAAACCATCACTTTAAGCAGGGCTTCTTCAGAAGATACTAGGGAACACAGAGTGGGAAAGATCTGTAGCCTATACTTAGCACTGACAAAATTTTAACCAGTGGAGTTCATAAGATGTTACAGTCAGAAGCACTGCAGGGCTTCTAAATGTTTTACATATTTATGGAAAATAAAAATATGGCCACAAAAACAGTACTGAAAAACTCTAAGGCTCAAAACCCACTCAAACCCACCTGCTTCAGATCTTAAGTGCCACCACAACAGCTGTATCAGTGTAAACACCTGTAACAAACTGACCTTCATAGGCAATGGGCTGCATCAAAATATAAAGTCACTAGCAAAAGCATCAGAAAGAAGCAAATGGAACTTAGGCCTTCTTATTATGTCAATCGTGGCTTTTAAAACAAACAACCAAGTGTCCATCCGTCCCCAGTTAGTACTAGCTATAATTAAATTTGTCTTCCTATGAACAACTAATGTAAAGAATGCAGGGCCTGGGATTGCTGTTGCCCAGCCCAGTGAACAGAACTGCTGTATCCGCATTGTGAACAATCTGGAAGCTGTGGGAAAATGTTGATGAAAATCCTGATAAAAGACAATGAAAAAATAACCAGACTATACAGTGAGAAAAGCATGAGATGTTGTTTCAGTGTTTGCACAGGATAAATAATGCTATGGTCTGTGTGAACTGTGTAGCTAGAAAATCATCATTGAGCCACGCCTGATAGACAGGGACCAATTCATAAGAGAAGGCATTGTCAAACTAATTATGCCCAGCTTCCTCATATAGCCCCAAAACATTTTTAAGAAACCCACTTCATACAGCATATACTGCAAGGTAGCTACATTTGACAGCTATTGTAACTATGATGGAGAGTAAACTTAAGGATCAACCTTTTAACATGGGGATATTTACTTAGAATGATATACCTGAGGTAGCAAACATACCCAGCACAGCCAACATGGATGCTGTAAATATGACACAGCAAGAAGTTGTTTTCTGCAGACTTTCAACAGAAAAACAATCACCCATCTCTTAAATGGAATTTACAGCACACGTCAATCAGTGTGAATGAGGAATTCGTAAGGCTGGCTCCATTAGCACTCCTTTAACTGTTCACCAGATACATTTCTGTTTATGTCCGGCCTAAGTATTTTTCAGCACTGTGACAAGACCTCTGTCCTTCAGCATGTATGACACCGATTTTAACAGAGAGATGGGGTTTAACACCTACAGACCATTTTGCGCTGCGATGGTTTTGATAACAAGGACTTCTGATTAACATCTTGCAACCTTGACTAATGACCTTTTTCTTGCGCAAACCTGAACATAGAATCATAGAATCATAGAATCATTGAGGTTGGAAAAGACCTCTACGATCATCAAGTCCAACCATCAACCCAACACCACCATGCCCACTAAACCATGTCCCTAAGCGCCTCATCTACACGTCTTTTAAATACCTCCAGGGATGGGGACTCAACCACTCCCCTGGGCAGCCTCTTCCA
>NW_008795907.1:719508-724810 GCF_000699145.1 Aptenodytes forsteri | reverse complement strand
CCACTCTTCCCCAAGCCTGTAGCGCTGCATGGGGTTGTTGTGGCCGAAGTGCAGGACCCGGCACTTGGCCTTGTTGAATCTCATACAGTTGGCCTCGGCCCATCGATGCAGCCTGTCCAAGTCCCTCTGCAGGGCCTTCCTACCATCGAGATCAACGCTCCCGCCCAACTTGGTGTCGTCTGCAAACTTACTGAGGGTGCACTCAATCCCCTCATCCAGGTCATTGATAAAGATATTGAACAAGACCGGCCCCAAAACTGAGCCCTGGGGAACACCACTTGTGACTGGCCGCCAACTGGATTGAACTCCATTCACCGCAACTCCCTGGGCCCGGCCGTCCAGCCAGTTAGATAAAGATATCCTAAGATAAAACTCCACTTAATGAAGTCCTTACTATTTAGCCCTCAAGCACACTGGCACACTTAGGTCAAGAACCCAGGAATGTGTACCTCTAGGCTCACATCATTCTGCTTTGATGAGTACAAGACCTTGTCAGTGAGGTCAGGTGTGGAAGCCGTTACACCACAGATCTGCATTGCTGATGTTCTGTGCAGTCCTGAGGAAGTCACGTAAGAAAGACCAGTGTTGCCTGAACTGATGGTGTCATGCTGAAACAATTCATTTGAGGTCAACTAAAATGACCTCCCAAGCAACACTGCTGTTGCTTTATGCTAGCATAAACTGCAAACTATCCTCCCATTTAATCTAAACAAGCCCTACAATCTTCTTCAGTAAAAATGGATGTGGTAATAGTTAACTGCTCAGAGATGTGGGATTAATGCTTATATAGGTTTTTGACAACCATAATTGCTGAGCATTATTGTTAATATATCACTTCTCTATTAACATTCTAGTCCTAGACAAGGACTCTGGGTTTGTCTGGTTTGGAGAGAAGGAGCCTGAAGGGCGACCTCATTTCCTTCTACAGCTTCCTGAGGAGGGGACGTGGAGAGGGAGGTGCTGATCCAGGGACAGGACGCCTGGGAATGGTTCAAAGTTGCGTCAGGGGAGGTTCAGACTGGACATTAGGAAGCATTTCTTTACCAAGAGGGTGGTCAGACACTGGAACAGGCTTCCTAGAGAGGTGGTCGATGCCCCAAGCCTGTCAGTGTTTAAGAGGCATGTGGACAATGCCCTTAATAACATGCTTTAACTTTTGGTCAGCCCTGAAGTGGTCAGGCAGTTGGACTAGGTGATCGTTGTCGGTCCCTTCCAACTGAAATAGTCTAGTCTAGTCTAGTTTAGTCTATGCTAGGCTATGCTATTCTAATATTGATGCTATTGTACTTCTTTAGCTATGAAAAGGGTTGAAGCATCTGAACTTAATGATACTAAGGTTTTCCAAAAGGGAGTAATTGAATTCACTTCATATTAATCAGAAATGTCATTCCCAGTACATCATCCTGGGTTGTTTTTTTTTTTATTTTCACATGAGACTGAAGTTAATTACATGGCCTAAACTGGAGGAAGTACTAGCTCAAAATTCAGCACAATCCTAGCACGGAACTAGAGCATTGTTGTAAGTCTGAGTAACTTGGTGGAAGTATTATCACTGCTTCTTCCCAAATCCCTGCTAGAATCTCCAGAATCTTGAGAACTTTGCACCTCCAGGAATTTTATCATCTGTTAGTTTGTTTGTTTCAAGTATTAAGAGTTTTAGCACTTCCTGTAGTAAGGAATGAAATGCATGTTAAGATGAGGTACTAAAAGTCTTCTATTTTGGGAGAGCTTAAGATTCTGGTCAGCACATCTGTGCAAGTAAGAAACTGTAAGATCGGTTGTTACCTACTGAGGCAGTAGCACCTACAGCTTGGATACATGACTGGGACTCCCCTGTACAAATACAGAGCAAGAGATAGACTTAACTGTTTTTAGTCAAGTGGTAAAGAGAGAAAAAAAGGGAAACAAATACGTAGCTGCATTGCCTGCCCTTAGCGTCGTGGCAAATGAGGAGTGGAACTTCTGACAAACCCCTGCTTCCTGCTCCCAGCCACGTGTCCTTATCAGTAGGTCTTGTGGCCTCCCATCCCAGAAGAATCACTAGCAAAGGGGAGCAGGCAGAGATGGAGCAGAGGGCAGGTTAGGAGAAAAACACATGTACACGTGCCTTGTTTAGCCTATTTGCCAAAGGAGAAGAGGCTTGTGAAATCATTTGTACATGGTTCTGTGTTCTCCAATAACATTTAAACCTTTTCATTAAGTTTAAGAAAGTGGAGAGAGGTCTCAGCATTACTACTTTCTGACAGTTTTGTAAAGACTGATGAGAGAGGTTAACTATTCCTCCAATGAGAAAAAGGCTTAGCATCAATTTACTTCTTAATAGATGCCAGGTTATTAATGCAACCAGGAGAAAAGCTTCTATTGTAGCTTGCATTGTCAACCACTGAGAATCAAACCAAAAGATGATATAAATCAAAACAAACTGAGACCTACTTGCTTCGCTGCTTATAAGAGTGTTTATTTTATCATGTTAGCTAGAAGAAATCGTAAGAATTCCTTAAGCCACTAAACCTGTGCTCACTGCCATGTGTTAAGTAACACACACCAAGCAAATGCAAGATTTACAAGATAGAGCCTAGCTTTTCAGAAGACTATCACATTTATGTAACAGGTGGATTTTTTTGAAGGAAACGAGGTCAAAACTAGAACTGGCTCTGGGACAGGCAAAGAGAATGCCCATTAAGAAAGGCGAATGTGAAAGGCTGAAATAACCTGGAGTGGCAGCATAATATTTTGATTATTCAAATAGAAACACCAAAGCCTTTTCAGTCCTATTGGACTAAGTTACATTATATTGAAATCCTAGCACTAGGAAAAATTTGTGCCACATTTTAAAATTCTATGCAGACTATTCTAAGTTCTCAAATAATAAATGTCCAGTCTAGCTTCACACTAAGGTCAAGGTGAGGAGGGCTTCAAAAAGCAGAGGGGATGACACAGAACAGCTTTTGTCATCAGGGCAGTTCATGGCAGGGCAAGACAGAGATGGCAGGACAAAAATGGAATCAAACCTCTCAGTACAGTCTTGAATTGGGCTATATTCTTTTTATATATCCAGCTATGCACTTCACACCATGGAAGTCTCTTTCCTAACCAGACAGATTACCATTTCAGTTGCAGTGTTGTAAAAACTGAATTCCAGTACTTTAAACTTGGACTTAATGCTTGGAGTCAACAATTTTTCTTTTTTTTCTCCAGATTTTGCAGAGGCAGAAATAATGTTTTATTCTGAAGCTTTCCCTACAATGTTTTATTAATTTAATGGTTGGACTCACTGTGCACATTTGCAAAATTATTATATAGCTTAAGTGGAAATGGCTAATTAAGTGCTTTAGAAGTTTACACTTAACACAGTCCAGTTACGGGGGTAGCAGTTTCTGTTACTGCCATGTAAATCCTAACTATATTTCAAAGCTACTTCTTAGTATTTGGTGTTTTGAAGTGTCTTTTTTACTTAAGTTATAGACAAGCTCCTACTAAAATAACGCTATTACTCAGTCATTAAAAGTAGGAAGTTCTATAATGTGCAATGGTAATTTGACTTCTGCAAATGCATCACATGCATTGTGATGTAATTTTTTAATTGCATGATCACAGGCTCATTTTCCATAGGACTTGCACCTCAGTCAGTGCGCCAGTATTCCCCTAATGCGCTGCTATGCAGCACTTTGTCCGTTCTTTCTGAATGCTGTCTCTTTATCCAGCAAAATCTATTCCTTCTTCCTTCTCACCAGATTTTTATCAGGTCCTATGGTGTACTGACAAGTAACACAGTTTCCCATTCTCATATACTTATCTTTCACCTCGTCTTAAATTTATCCTCTTCCATCAAAATTGAGGCCAAGCTTTTTTTTTTGCTTAGCTTGTCCCAGGCTTAGATGCTTTCCCATCTTAGCCCTTGTCTCATGAGAGCTTGTCCCAAGCATTCCTCTCTTTTTTCCCAGCTTTTTTCCTTCTATCCTCATGTCACATGATCTTTTCTTCCATCTGATCTGGAAGCCAATGGGACACCTGATTATCTCTCAGGTTCTTCCTGTGACTTTTCCCCTCCTGGTTGTGGGGAAAGGAGTGTAACCAGTCAGTACAGGAGCACGGATGTATGTGCAATCCAGTCACACAAGGGAACCATAGAATTTGGTTCATAGCCTGTTCAACCACGAACATCTGAAAAATCTCAAACAAGCATGTGCAAACAGGTGTGTCCATAGGGGTGGGGGGAGCATTTCTCTGTCACACTTTCAAGCTTAACACTGAAAAACCTAGGGGTTTTTTTTAGATTGTTTGTTTTTAACATGGAAACCAGAAGGAATGATGCTCTTTTGCTCCACTCTAACAATACAAAGGAGCTGGGGGGGGAGGACGGGGGAGGACAATCACCAACAGTGGCTATTCTATTGTTTTCTTTCAAAAACGTGGCAAAGCAACAAGCTAGACACAGCTGAAATGTGCTGGCTAAAAATTTCTCAAAACTTTCATCTGAGACAGACACAAACCATGCCCAACACCATCACAGAGAAAGTTTGTCAAAGCCATGGATACCTGAAAAAGGGCCGCATACTGGAAAATATTAGTAATCCCTACTCACATACAACATTACCAGCATTGCCTGTAACTATGATTCACGCATTTTTATGCACGTGATGTTTTATAAATTACTGGTATGCTCTAAAAGCTTTTTTTTGTTGGTGGTCAAGGAGCACTTCCCCGATTTTGGTATTTTTAAAAGTAAGCAATTTGATTTTAAAACAGGTCTACAAAAATTGTCTCAGCTCAAACAATTTCCCATATTGGGGAAATTTGGAGGTGGAATGTTCTTCGTTCATCAGTTTGCATTTGAGGGTTTGTTTAGTTTTTAAATCCTTTCATGACAAAATCCATTTGCCATTTCAGGTTAGAAAGGAATCCCCTTCCTAACACTTTCCTCAGTTTATTATGGTGAAAAAGCAGGTATAGGACATTGTCTTGAGGAAGATGATGGATTGCAGAAAAGGACCTGGGGGTCCTGGTAAACACCAAGTTGAACATGAGCCAGCAATGTGCCCTTGCTGATAAGAAGGTGAATGGTATCCTGGGCTGCATTAGGCAAAGTATGGCCAACAGGTCGAGGGAGGTGATCCTTCCCCTCTACTCAGCACTGGTGAGGCCACACCTGGGGGACTGTGTCCACTGCTGGGCTCCCCAGTACAAGAGAGACACGGACATACTGGAGAGAGTCCAACAAAGGGCCACGAGAATGGTGAAGGGACAAGAAAGCATCTCTCCTATGAGGAAAGGCTGAGAGAGCTGGGACTGTTCAGCCTGC
>NW_008795907.1:718357-719479 GCF_000699145.1 Aptenodytes forsteri | reverse complement strand
TCCCTCTGAACATCAGGAAACACTTTGTCACTGTGAGGGTGACAGAGCACTGGCACAGGCTGCCCAGGGAGGTGGTGGAGTCTCCATCCTTGGAGGTATTCAGAAGCCACCTGGACATGGTCCTGGGCAACCAGCTCTGGGCGACCTTGCTTGAACAGAGGGGTCGGACCAGACAACCTCCAGAGGTCCCTTCCAACCTCAACCAGTCTGCAATTCTGTGATTCTTTGGACTACTTCTTCAGTTACTACTTACTCTTCAGTTGGGGTGTGTATCTATACCCTTCACTATCTGTCATCATCTTTAATTGCTCAGTTTTGACTAGTAGGTAGGTAGTCATGTGAATAACAAAGGACCTGTACTAGAGTCTTAATACTCGTAATGCTTGTAAGGGTGATAAAGAAGAGCACAAGAAACTTATTAGCACCCTTCCTATATTCCTGAAAAGGCACAGATTAAATTTCTTCAAGGACTGAAATCGAGCCATAAGTAAGATATCTAAGCATGGGCATCTCTCTTCATCTCACCTGCTGACAGACACTCCCCAGAGGTGCCAAGCATTGCCAACAGTACCAGTTAGGCTATCTTAACAGAGGCATGACGGTGTAAGCCTTCAAATGAAAGCACTTGCCTTGCACCTTTTCTAGGGCCCCTCCTGCCACCCCGCAGCGCCCTGCAGCGCCCACCACCAAACCGCCCATAATGCTGCATGCGCCAACAGCTGCATTTCAAAGCCCGGCAGCGATCCCAACCGTGTGTGCAGCTGCCAGCATCCAGCCCAAGGCGCTCCTCATGGGAACACCATCCTCAGCTGCCATTTTGCGGCAGCATCAAGGATGGCTCACCAGCGGCCACACTACCCTAACGCGGCTGTGGGACCCGGGGTGTCTGGCATGTGCATACGCTGTAAAGGCGCTCCCCGCAGCTGCAGGTGGCTTTGGGCCAGGCGTGGTTTTACTCCTTCTTCCTGCGGGGCTTGGCGACCACTGGAGCAACGCTCTCCTTCTGCCACCGGCGCTGCCAGCCTGAGCCACAGCATCCCGACACGGGTTCCTACCCTCCCTCCATCGGCGCAGTGGAACATTTTCAAGCTCCGCGTAGCCTCGGAGGCACCGGGGGGGGGG
>NW_008795907.1:693518-717605 GCF_000699145.1 Aptenodytes forsteri | reverse complement strand
TCGCGACCCAGCCTTGCTCCGCGCCGCCCGCCTCGGTACCTGGCCCGGGGCTCTATCCCCTAACGGGAGGGATGTGGCCAGCGCGGCGGAGGGCGGGAGGGTCCGGAGAGGCCGCTATAGGGCCGCAGCGGCTCACAGGAGAAAACCTAGTCCTCCCCGGAAACGCTAAAGAAAGCGCGTAGCTTCTGTGCGTTTTGCTGCGATACAACGAGCAGTTCCTTACCACCTCTACAAGTGTGCCTGGCTTTTTTCTTCCGGATTTTTTTTCCCCGATTCTTATCTTACCTGAAGCTGTCAGCGGAGTCGGTTTCACTTTCAGATCTGGAAGGTTGCAGGAAGTCTGGTGCTCTGCCCCTCGATGCTCGTCTTGATTAGACGCTCCTGTCTCTTCAGGAATCCTGTACTCGGAAAAATGCAGGTGTACTAGTACCTAACCCAAAGAACAGGGGAATAGGCAAACACCTGTGAACTCTGGCTATGCCTATGAAAATGCTTCCGGGGGAAGTTTTAAAACATCTGGAGCAAGCACTCTGGTCCCCTCCTGCATGCTGTCAAATGAAAGATTGCTCCTAGCTCAGGCTTCCAAGATGCTCTTAGGTGCGTAAGGGCTAGTGCAGAGACTCTTGCGTACAGATACTGTAGCCTGGCAGCCAAAGATGTCTCTGAAGTAGCTCAGTTTTGCCTGGATAAATCAAATATGAAGCTGTGCAACTGTCTCGCATTCTCTGTGTTTTTGCAGCCACACTATTACTAACGGTTCAGTATGTTTCAGCATAACTGCTGGTGACTGCTGTGTGAACATAACCTACTGTGGAGGAAATGTTTACAGAGAATGGAGAAGGGGGAGAGGATGGGAAGGGAGGCCCACACAACTGAAATACTTGTGGCTTAGGTAGAATGGACTGGTTTCTTGCAGATGTAACTTCCATATTAAGCAGCAACCGGTCTTGCCCAAATTGTAGTGTGGACTCAACATGTCTGAATGTACTTGTGAGTGTAGTGTAGAGAAGGTATGAAATAGAACATAGTTTATTCAAAACTTTGGAAAGCTGTACTGACTTAGATGCTCTATAAGTTGCCAGTATCCTCCTCCTGTCAAGCAGTCATAAAATTTCCTACTGCAGTTGGGATGTAATAGGGGGCTTCTTAGCCTTTAGTGTATCATTAAATTGACTTTATTTCTCTAAGACCTTTGTGTGTGAATACTCAGTTTCAGTAAGATGAGGAGACATGGTAGAAGTATACCTGCTAACAGTTCAATGAAAAAGACTAGTCTTTCAGTGGTGAGGTCACTTTAAGAATTAGTCTTATACTGCTGGAAGAAAAAACAACCCAACATCCAGATGAATGTGAATGTTGGGTACAATCCCACTTTGTCTACACTGGATTTTTAGTGAGCTGTCAACATAGAGTGGCAGACTTCTATTTATTGAGTAGTTGAGGAGTAACATTCAAATTAAGTAATGAAAAATGCTGCCCCATTAGGAGGATGGTCGCACCACTTAAAATGCTACACACTTGCCATTTGTAAAGCTTCAAAGAAGCACAAAATTGTTCTGTAGATTTGCTGAATTATATGAACTATTACAAATTGGTAGCTAAAGTGAACTGGAAAAAAAAATCTTTATTCCTGGCATTGTAGAAGCTTTTTTGAACTTTGTAATTGACCACTATAATGTAAATCCCTTGGGACTACTTGGTTTTGCTGCTAAGCAAAATAGAAGGTTTTGTAGCTGGTGTGTAGAGCTTGCAAACCAGGTTTGCAGAGCTTGTAGACAATTGTGGTACATTGTCGTCAACTGTTAAGATGGTATTAAGTTAAAGAGTTATTGATGATGACTGTCTCATGGGCTGAGACAAAGTTTGTACCAAACAACAATCTCTGAAAGCAGAGCAGTCACTATTTTAATCTTACTACTAGACTTCATAGTAAGCCTCTAAGTGCCCAGAACCCTCACTCTCAATCCTGATCTAGCCTAGTTAACAACTCCTGTAAAGAAAATAAATCACAGTTGCTAAAATAAATTTGAATGTGAAAATCTACTCTTGAAATTCTTAGGAAGAAACTGTTTTGTTGATGGTGTCAAAAATGGTTTGGTAGAAAAGAGTACACTTCTTCATAAAGCGCAGTAGCTTGGAAAGGAGTACTACATGATGATAGTTAACAGTGAACTGAAGAAGTTTGGAAGTTACTTGTTTGCTTTTGTTGGTCCCACCTTGGCAGTTTAAAACAACATGACAATTGAAAGAATGCAAGCTTGTATTATATGGCCTCAATAAGCAGTATATGGCAAAGTGATCCATTTTAATCTATTTTTAAGATACAGCTGGAGCAGAAGACTATAGTAACAATCCAACCTTATCTCTCTTTGCTTGAAGACCAAAAACTGTTGCTGCAAGTCTTAAACTGCTTATCATATTACTGGTTACTTCCCATTTAAATCTTGCGTTCTTGTGAGAGAGCTGCAGCCATGGGTTGCAGAACAACTCATCTACAAAATCCTGAGCTAGCAAAACTTAATACTGTTGTCCAAGATCTAATTCAATGCTTACTTTTATTTGAAATGAAATGTAAGTATTACGCTGCCCTAGCTTCAGGGTTCAGAGCTGAACCTAGAGTAGCTCTACTGTTACTAACTTTAGACCAAATGCAAGCTTAAAAATAGTATATTAATGGCCAAAATAAGGCTCTTTAGACCTTTTGGATTGTCTCTAACATTTGGTGCGACTTACTTAACCTGTGGGCAAACTGGAACTGGTTTTCTCTTGCACCAGTCCTGATTTTGGTTTTTTTTTACTGTGTTTTGCTATGTGTCAAGTTACTAATGGCAAGTATAGCTATGCGAGTATAATCTGCTTCGTTCAGCCATGTAGGTAGGCCCAATATGCAGAGTTAAAGAGCACATCTTAGAGGTCTCACAGCATGATTACCTAACAATACTAGGTTTCTAGTATATCTGTGTCAGAATAAAGTAGTGGATCATGCTAACTTGACCAAGTTCATTTCTTCCAGACCAGTCTTTTGTGACTCTAGCCACAAATGACTCCTATGTGAAAGGAGCACTGGTACTTGGTTCATCCTTGCAACAGTACAGAACAACAAGGAAGCTGACTGCACTCATAACTCCTCAGGTCTCAGATCTTATGAGGTAAGGTCACTTACATACTTCAAACTGCCACAGTTCCTGCTGATCTGAAGGTTGAAAAACAGAAGTTAAATTCCTTAATAGTAACCTTCCAAAACTCTGGAAGCTTAACAGCTAAGCTTAGCAGAATTCAACTTGTACTACCTGGAATTCTGTAAGTTCTTCAAACATGAAACTTTTTTCTTTCTTCCATATAAGTTAACAAACACTCTGTAGTTAGAGCACTAAACTGTGACTTAATACTGATATTTCAACTGGACCTTTGCTCTTTCATAGTCCTACATAGAACTGTCCAATAATATGATATTGCCTGTGTGTTCATTAGCGCTGTGTATATGCATGTGAAGGTGGGAGCAGGGGATTGGTATTTATTTTTCTTGCAGAAGCATTCCAGATTGAGATAATGTAACACAAGCTCTCTTGAAATCTAGCAGACACCTCAAATTTTATCATGAGAGAAGAAAATGAGCAGAACTAAAGTAGCACCAAGTACGTCAAATCAGCAGATCAAGAGGCATCTAAAAGGTCACCACAGTACAACAAAGGAAATTAACAGGCAACCGCTTCCTACAGCCTCTCTAGAATAGTCTCAGTATGGAGTGGACTGGGTGCTCTTTCCACATGTAAGAGGAGGGTAAAAAACCAATTAACTTAACAAACAGCTACATGAACTACAGGTGATAGGTCAAGATTCTGTACATGGGGAAGTTCTTCTGAAATGATCTCTCAATTTATAGAGATAGTAGAGAAGTGGCTCAATAATAAATGGAGTGACTCTCCTTGGAGTCTCTTGGCAGCTAAACAGCCTCATCAATATAAAGATGTTACATATAGGAATATCCATTCTAGCCTATTAGGTGAGTGTGCTCTTTTAAGATGAATCATAAATGTGCTTATGTGCTAGTGTAAGCCAGCTAGTACTATGCCCTTAGACCAGCGATACCTACCTACCTAGTGGTGTAGCTGGCACTTGCATTTCTCACTCTGTATCTGCTAACAAGGTATGCCTTAAGTTCAGAAGCAGTTGTCCATGCCAAACTGTCAGTATAAAGACAAACTCATTTACAAGCTCCGTGGCTCAAATTGTGCTGATAATTGCTGAGCATTCAAGATACACTGTAGAATAGTGAGACTTTACAGATGCTTCATATTTTAAGCAGCATGAACTCCTTAACCTCTGTTGAACTAATGGTAATGCTTTACTGATGGTAAAGCAAAGGTTGGGTATCTGCCACAAAATTTCACTACACTGTCTGAAAGTTTAAGTGTCACCCTTAGGTGAACATGATACTGGATCAAAACACTGCTGTACCCACAGCTGTGATTAAGTGAGTCTTTATGGGATAAAGAAAGTTTTAGCAACTGGGTCTAGTCAGATGTCCCTAACAGTCACAAATCCAGAACAGTGTTGTCATAACTATTGCATAAACTTCTGTTTCAGCTGTTTAGGATTCAGCTACTGTCCTGCTCAAGCTACTCTAGCAGCTTCCCATTTCTTAATTGCCTGCTCAAAGTAGACCGTTAACTTGCCAAAAATTGGAGTCTGGCTGAAAAAAGCTGTGTGGAAAGTTTGTACTACATAGCCATGACCTACTGGACTTGGTAGCAATGCCAACTAAAGCCCTGTTTGTGGAAGAAAAAAAAAAGCCCCAAACAAACTTCTTTGTTCCCCAAAATGTGCCCATTACAAACTAGAAACCTCGAGGCAGATGGGTGTACTTGTGCATTCCAGCACATGCACTCAACTCTTACTGATGGCGTAAGAAATGCTGCCAGGTTCCCTGTTATTCCACTTCTCTTTATGGAATCTGTCATGTGGTCTGGTGCTGGAATAACAATAGAACTAAATCATGGCAATTGACTCTTTCCCTAGGAGAGTGCTGGAAAAAGTCTTTGATGAAGTCATATTGGTAAACGTCTTGGATAGTGGGGATTCAGCACACTTGGCATTAATGAAAAGACCTGAGCTGGGTGTCACACTAACAAAGCTTCACTGCTGGGAACTGACACAGTTTTCAAAATGTGTTTTCATGGATGCAGATACAATGGCAAGTGGTCATGTCTCATGGTACCTCTTAATGACCTGGTATGGGGGTTGTTGGATTTTTTTTTTCCTGTGGGTTGTTTTTGGTTTTGTTGTTTGGGCTTTTTTGGGGGAAGGGGAGTTGGTGGTTTGTTTTGGGTGTTTTTCTTTTCTTTTTAAGAGGAGGGGTAATAGAGCCCTTTTTGCTATTTGGACTAGTAACTCTAAAAATGTATGTGCCTTTTTTATCTAAATTAATTGTAACGTAGTCTGTGGGGACTATCACCATAAAGTATTGTCTTCCATAAGACAAGAGCATTGATACGAGAACTTTCTTTCATGTCTTAAGGTGGATGTCAAAATCCATTAAAACATGATACCACAGTTCCTAACCTAAAAACCAGAAAACAATTTTCTACCTCCTTTACAACTAGGTTTTGTCAAATATCGATGAGCTTTTTGAGAGAGAAGAGCTGTCTGCAGCACCAGATCCAGGCTGGCCTGACTGTTTTAATTCTGGAGTTTTTGTTTACCGACCTTCCATTGAAACATACAATCAGCTGTTACAGTTTGCCACAGAGAAAGGCAGCTTTGATGGTATGTATTAATTTGTATTTCAATATAAGTTAGACCAAAATGGTAATAGTGGTTGGGATGGCTCAGAAACTACATATGTGTCATGGGGACTCTGTATGATAGAATTCTGAACTCAATGTAACTACACAAATTTTATCCTTCTCACAATAGAGGCTATCATTACAATATGTAGTAAAACTAGTTTTTTCAGACTTCATGAAATAAAAAAAACTAAGAGTCTGGCCTCTAAACTAGCAGCTGTAAGCATTAGCAATGCAGAATCACGTAACAAGAAATCTTAATATGTAGCAAGCACAGTGCATGCATTAGCAAATGAAACTGCAGTACTATGCTTCATGCATTCCTAACACTCAAGGCTTGAATGTTCTATGCTAACTCAAGTTGCTGTGGAAAAAATAGTACTGATCAACTTAAGTGCAGCTTCAGAGAAACAAACATTTGAAGATGCAACTATCTCTTCATACGCTATGTGATAGCTGCCTGTCATTATAGGGTGGTGACCGTCTCTTGCCCAGTATCAAGTGCATGTAGTCTTGGCTGCTTCCCACTATAGGTCACTTGGGATTGGCCACTGTGCCAGATTTAAGCTTGAGAAGCCAAGTTCTGCTGTCCTGTAAGTCTCCTTACCAATCTATTACCGTTGCAGTAAATGCACACGTTGTTTGAAGGCTGCTATAGTTAAAGGCTTCTGAATGACTATCACTGTCTCCTGTCACTAAATTTCATTATGTAACTACTGGGGTACAAAGCAAAAGTCTAACTGAAAAAGCTACAGAAAATTACATAAATAAGACCATAAAATAGAATTCATAATAGAAGGTAATTAGCCAGCCTGTTGACTTACCTTTCAGTACTTTGTAAAAAGTAAAAATTCTAGATGTCACTCCTAGTCTGTGGAATAATCCCTGTTACTGTGTGGACTCCTGTGTGTGGCCTCCTAAAGAACATTAGTCGCAGATGGATGCTTAATGCTACCATATGAATAAACTCTAGTGAAAATGAGTACTGCAACGTAATGAAGGGTCTGTCTGTACCTTGCTACTGACAAGGTAGCAGTTGGTAGCTCTGGGAGTGCTCTCAAATGTTGGGTGTAAATTGATGACCAGTTATGGCAAAAGCTGTAGCATGGTACTGAATTGTTGCATTTAAAAAAACAAACAAAAAACCCCAAACCAACCAAACAAAAAACCCCAAACAAACCCACATCTTTGTGCAAACTGACTGTTGAGTAGCTCCAGGAACATCTGAGACTTGGTGATTGTCTCCTCTGAGCTTTGTGCTCAACTGCTAGCAGACCCCATCTTCTAGGTCTAAGGCCGCTGTCCTCTAAAAGAATAGAACTGCTTCCACAATATACTTTCTGACTTGAAAGCTAAAGCCACACAGTGGTGAAACTTCCTCAATGTCCTAAACATGAAGCAATTGTTGCAGCTCTTAACAGTAAAAATGGTGGGTTAATTGTTTAGGTACAAAATTTCTAGAACTGTAATTTGTACTTCAGCTTTAAAATTTATTCAGTTTTTATTAAATGGTAGCACTGATGTGAGTAATGAGACCACAGAGACTTACACTACCTGCATAAGCTGCTGCTGAGCTCATGAACTTGGTGGGGAGAAAGGGGATTTAAACTTAAATTGATCTAGACAGTAAAAAGTTCCTAGGAAATTTTTTATAAGAGAAATGCCTGTGAGGGGTCACTGCCCTTAATAGGACACAGGGATGCAAACTCAACAAGCTACCAAGATATGCATAATTGAAGTCAAGCTCTAAGTGCCCCATCTGCAGTAGTAGTAACTAGGGAATGCAAGACTTCCCAGAATATTTCGTGTTTATAACAGTAGACAGATGCCTCCTATGTAATGCTGTTGTCCAGAAATGGTAGTGATGGCTGCTTATGTAGACAGCTACTTTGTCTATTTGAACTTTACCTTTCTAGATAATGAGGAATATGTCATGTAATAATTCTAGATACCATCTAAAAGTAGCGGAGGGGAAAAAAGTTTAGTTTTAAAAGAAATCTGGTAGCACTGATACCTTAAGAATGGTGCTATTGCTTCAACAATCCTCTGGCTCTCTAGCCTGGCATCTAAAATGGTTGCTTTGTATAAAGATACAATGCAGCAAGACTGTATCTGTAGATATGTAGCTAATGTAACTACTGCCTGATTCTTTCACCTTAGACATAAGGTCCAGTTTATACAAGACTACTGTTGAAGTCTGAACTATGACAGCTAAATGCTGCTTTCAGTGGCTGCTTTGGCACAAATGCATGCGATCTGAAAAAAAGCAGAGTATGTAAAACAATCTGAGTGAGAGAAAGTCCTGTAGAATAAGTTAAATACACTGTTGCTGCCCCATCAGTTATCAGCTATCTGTTTGAGAGGGCATCCCAGACTTTCTTCTCTTTTAGATGATCTTACTGTTAACATATGTGTTCTTAACACAGCATTAAGTTAGAAGTTAAAGTGAAACATAGCTGAGTAAAGACCAGAGGACTTGTCTGGTTTCTTTGACTCTGTTCTCTTGTGATGGGCACAACTTCTTCAAAAATGCTTTCCTTCCTTTATGGATTGAGAGGCAAGTCAGAGGTTTGAAATTACTGGACTGAGTCTCTAGGCAATTTCTCACTCTGCAATCTGCACATATGCTGACAGCTGTAACAGGATACTTTAGAATTTGTATTTGTCAGTGTACTGTCTGTACATCTAAGTTTATGCCCAGTGACTAGATAATCCAGTTGCAAAAAGCAAATTCTGCTCAAACAGCAGTGAGTGTGTAAACCTTAGTGCTGCCCTAAATCTGATCATAGGCCAATAAAAAAAACCTTTCCTGAGTCAGCAGAGATGGAGTGCTTTAGAAAATTAAAGATTAAAATAAAACATTGACTCTTTTCTAAGCTATCCATTTACCTACTCTTCAGCAATGCTACTTGTGAAAGCAGTTACAGGTGAAGGGAAGACAGCAAATGAAAGTTGAGGGACTCCCTTCAATCTCCTTCATAAGAGTAACTATTAACACTTAAAGACTAAGTATATTCACTGCAATAAAGAATGAATGAGTATAAATAAGTAGTTTTTACTTCTCAGTAGCTGCTTATAAACTAGTCTGCTTTTGGCCAGAGGCTATGTTTTTAGCTACTCTACTACTGATGTACCAAACAACTTCAGACTGATTTGACCTTGTTACAACCTCTACTTGCAAACTAAGAGGTGACCCCTCTCAACACAGTAGGTCTGGCTATAGCTTAGATTGTTATCCTCACTTAGGGGTTAGTCAGCAGCTTTTTAGTACAGAACTAGGAACGCCTATTGCCTGGCAAGGAATTTTATGAAGCTTTACTAGAGTTGTCACCAAGACTGAATGCACTTTCCTTATCATAGAATCATTAAGGTTGGAAAAGACCTCTAAGATCAAGTCCAACTGTCAACCCAACACCACCATGCCCACTAAACCATGTCCCTAAGCGCCTCATCTACACATCTTTGAAATACCTCCAGGGATGGGGACTCAACCCCTTCCCTGGGCAGCCTGTTCCAATGTTTCACCACTCTTTCAGTAAAGACATTTTTCCTCATGTCCAATCTAAACCTCCCCTGGCGCAACTTGAGGCACTTTTCTCTTCACCTATCGCTTGTTACTTGGGAGAAGAGACCGACACCCACCTCGCTACAACCTCCTCTCAGGTAGTTGTAGAGCGCGATAAGGTCTCCCCTGAGCCTCCTTTTCTCCAGGCTAAACAACCCCAGTTCCCTCAGCTGCTCCTCATAAGACTTGTTCTCCAAACCATATCACAGTGTAGGTAGATGCATCCAGCACTGCAGGTCTAACAGACCCCCGATACCCTCCCTAACTCTGGCATTGAGATGTTGGTCATGCATCTGTAAGCATAAGTAATAAAACTGTTGGCCCTTGATCTTCTGAGCTACAACTTTCCTGAAGCTGAACAGTACTCAATTGTCAAGTCCTGGTTTTTGCTGCCTTATACAGCTTGAACTTAAGTTGTAAAAGAAAATGGCAGGGTTTGTGAGCAGCTTGCTAGCTTTTAGCAAAAGTAACCCCACACATACTACCTTTTTCATTCTCTGCATTTTTTTTGATTTTTCAAAGGCTGCAAGGTTTACAGGGTTGTTCACAAATAGAACTCTAGTGCTCTGTGCCAAACTCCTACTGGACATGACAACTGCATTACCAACTCTTAATTAGTGAAGTGATTGAAAAAGATCCTAAAACAGCTATCTGATGCTTGTAGCCTATTAATGCTTTCTCTTTCAGGTGCAGATCAGGGGTTATTAAACACCTTCTTCAGCAGCTGGGCAACAACAGACATGAGCAAACATCTACCATTTATTTATAATTTGAGCAGCACTTCTGTATATTCCTACCTTCCAGCATTTAAAGCGTAAGTTCAAAATTCTAGGAAGACTTTCAGAGCTTATATAAACTCATTTCTTGTAACGGAACAAACAGGCACAATGTGAACTTACATGGGTTTTTCTAAAGGGAGGCCATTATTGTCACTAAAAGAAGGTATAATAGTTTCCACTCTGTGTTTAAAAAAAAAAAAAAAGTTGAATTCATCTCATGATAAATGCAGAGAGAAAGCTGTATCTGTAACTTAAACCACTCATCCCTGGTGGTAGCACTGAAGTTGATTTAGAGTAAGCACATTTGACGGGTCACTTGCAAAAGGAAGAACCACTACTCCAGTATGGGATACTGTCTATTACAGTTCTAACCAAAGGCAGCAGCTCTTGAATAAGCTTGAGCTGAACTTCAGCATGTCACTGGTGGTACTGTTCCCACCTAGATAACTTGTGCTTTCCTCACTCAAATTACTTAGGGTATTTAACAACCCGTAGCTACAGTTCATCTAATCAACCTATATCATTCAAATAAACATGGTGAACAAAGACTTGTATAAAGCTAGAATTCTCTCCCAACAGTCTTTCTAGATCTCAGACAGTTCCTTAAGTAATAGCAAGATGGAACAAAGACTACAGCCAACCACCATACATTTGCATACTTCCTGTGTAAGGAGAACAACTGTATCCTCCCTAGCTAGCACTATTAGATTTGGCATGTGAGTAAACCATATGTCAGTGGCAAGGGTCACTCAAAGTGTTATAATAAACACAGGAGGAAGGGGGGGAAGCATGGGAAGCTGAAATGTTACACAGAAACTCTTATTCATTAAGAGCTGCAAAAGTTGGGGGGGGGGTGGGTGTGCAGAGGGAAAGTACTCATTGCATAAAAACAATCTGATCTCTGAATGACATCAGGTTACTAGTGTCTAAAGCAGTAGCTAGCATAAGCAGGACTGTTGCTGGCTCAAGATCAAACTATGTCTTGTGATCAGAATACCATTTGAAATCCTGTCATGCTAAAAGTGGAACACTTATTTAAAGAAATATATGCAAGCCTAAGAATGACTAAGTAGTTGGATAGCATTTGATAAGCTAACATCTATTGTAAAGTATGTCCTCCTTCCATGGCTGACTGGTTGTTTGTCACATGACCTTAAATTTACAAATGACCTTGTTGCCACAAAAGCCTAATAGGATTTGGGGGCTTCTGACAAAAATTCCGTTTAACCAATTGAATCAATTGCCTAACTGAATTCAGTAGACCTTCAAAAGTAGAATGCTGGAAGTGCAGCCCTTTTAAGTAGAATGCCCTGCTCAATAGGTGGAACAATTTTCCTTGGTTAGATCAGCAGCTATGCTCCTGATAATCAGCAGTTGGAATAAAGTGAAATTTAAACCTACTGACATCAATAGCTAAGTTTTTTGCAGCTTTGTACAGCGAGACTAGATTTCACAGCAGTCTCAGTAATCCCTTTTTCCAAAGGAAAATGCCAATTCATGACATGTTCTCTAACTTCAAAACATTGATGAAGGACTTTTCTGGGAGATGGGGAAAGACAGATTAGTTGCTAAGGCCAGTGTGGACATAAAGCTTCCTAACAGTTGAGCTTAAACGTCAAAAGAAAGTATTGCAGATCTAGAAACTATCTAGAAAGCAGATACTGAAAACATTGTAGAAGCTTGGCATCTGTCAACTGTTGTACAGGTCTTAAGCAGACAGAATACTAAGAATACACTTCTCCATTTGCAGCAAGTGTAACATAACACTTCTTGGGCATTCTCTAGCTTAAACAGCCTTGATTTTTTAAACAATGACAGGTTTCCTCAGAACAGCAGCAGCCTAAGATGAAGAAAACTCAGGCTGTTAAGTAATGCTGTGACAGCTAATAAAACTAAGGAAGTCCTCTTATGCCAAGATTTGGCATGTGGAGTTTAAAGCTTAAGCCTAGAAATTGACCTCTTGAAGACAGATTTTTTTTTTTCTTGCACTTAGTGCAAATACTTGACCTTGTTTTACACATGCATACGTTTTCATTCTGCAATAAGATCAGTTGTGTTCAAAACATTGAACACGAATATTGAAATACAGTCAAGGATCTTCCAATAGTACAAAACCCCCCACCCAAATGCATACTGCCTTGTTTTGAATATTCTAGTTTTTGAAACACAAACTGAAAGGGTAGTGCTAACACTGACCCTTCTCCACATAATGCTTGTAATGCCTAACTATCTGGATCACTGACTTTGGAGTAGAATCTTTTTCACTTTTAAAACCAGTTCCGATTGCAACGGCTGCTTGAGACTGCTCTCTCCTGAGCTATGGACATCACTCTACCTAAAGACTTGAGTTGGCTGTAAGTACTTAAATAGCCCAGACCATTAGTTTTTGGCTGTATTCCGACTAGTGTAACGTAGAATTCTGTTTGCATTTTTTCCTGTTGTATAGCGATGCTTTCAGTCCCAGTAGGCATTGGCAGTTTGATCATTTAGCCTGCTAAATATATTCAGATTTCTGTTTTCTGGACACCTACAGAAACTGCAGGTTAAAAAAAGTTACATCTGCAAGTCGAAACTCTTGTTTTCTAGACAACTGCACAAACTGTGGGTTCTAACTTTTTCTGTCCAACAGGTTTGGTGCAAATACTAAAGTGGTGCATTTCCTGGGAAGCACAAAGCCATGGAACTATACATATGACTCCAGAATAAAAAACATAAAAGGCAACATGGATAAAATAGTTCACCCAGAATTCCTCAACATGTGGTGGGATACTTACACAGCTAATGTTTTACCATTATTAGAACAGCATGGAATTGTTAAAGAAATTACTACAGGTGTAAACATGGTATGTGCTTTAATATTCTTGTAGAAACTACCTAAATATGGATGACAGGTTCTTCACCATTGCACTGATTTCCCTTCCGTCTGTCCAACTGAAAGCACGGGTGTGGTTTAGTGGTGGGATGTAGGGTTTTTTGGTTTTGTTAAGCTTGGAATAAATAATACTACAGAAGAGAAGCATGCTATAGTGGTCTTGAACATAGCTGACTGCTTGCCTAAAACAAACTATATAAGTAGCTAATGGTGCACCAGAAATTATACTGTAGTAACTTCTTTAATATATACAGAAAAGGGCCCTAACTCTTAATGTGCTGCAGCTAATAAGGTTCTCGGGCAGAAGAACCCCAGTTCAGCATGCAATATGTACATATAGATCTTGCATGGTGAAACAAATCTAGGGAAGCCTAGGAGAACTAGAGAATGAATACTTTATGTAGACTGGCAGTGATGACTCCCAATACTTATCAAAGCCAAAGTAATGCTTCTAACTCTAGTTCTCATTCAGAGTTTAGTAGCTTGCATCTGACTGCAGACTTTATTGTCTTAGCTTAGTACACGGGCCAGTTTAAGTTCTCAACCTTTCTAAGACCAAAGTTACTGATCTCTTAAGATGTGCTTTCTCTTGTTAATCTTACGTCTTTCTAACAAACTATTTGCAGCTATCGAGCTTGGTCTATACTCTGGCTTTCTCTTGTGGCTTCTGTAGAGAGGTATGAAGAACTTAAACTTTTTTTTTCTCCCTGCTAACTTCTGTAACTCTGCTTTGTTATTTTGCTAGGAAAGCTGCACAATCCCTGCCCATTGGCAATGCTTGCTGCTGCGCATGAGAACATCTACTTCGTTGTCCCGTTCTATGGCCTGTTGCTCACTCTAGCTATGCAAAGTATTTCCATATTTTTACTCTGCCTTTCCTTTTAGGCAGAGGTTACAGAGGCAGTGTCCCACATATCAATATCAGCACCATCACCAGTATTACCAACTGTATCTTCAGAAGAACGCAAGGAACGGTGGGAACAGGGCCAAGCTGACTATATGGGAGTGGATTCCTTTGACAACATAAAGAAGAAACTTGATACCTACCTTCAGTAGAAATGCCTGTCTCAGACAGTGGTGATGCAAGGACTTGTTCCAGAACTAACAGCTAGAAAGGTGTAGATGGTGGTCAGTTACACTTGCCTAGTAGCTTGATGAAAAACTTCTTGGCTGAAGGCCTCTGCAGTGCTACAGATGAAGACTGAGCAAAAGCTAGGAAGCAGAATTCCTTGGGCCACCTATAACTACCCAATTTTCAATTCTCCCCACTAGATAAACCCAGGTATTTTCTTCTGTTGTGATCAATTGGCTCAACGTATTGCTTGAAACTGGGTTTGTTACCTCACCTCATTAAGGTGATTAGCATCGATTCCTTTGCTTGCCATTTTAGATGTAAAATCTAATTCATGGGATTGCTCATACACTAGTGTGGTAGCCATTCTGCTTTACCATAAATGTATTAATGACACTGGGATACATACAGATGTAACAGTAATAGCACTGCTTTGCTCTTCCAGTCACAATTGCACTTAAGTTTTGATCAGGTTCTTATGCACAGTGCCTACAGCATGGCAGAATGCATTTTTCAGTTCTGTATACTATGGGACTAGTAAACTGAGTTTTATCTGTTATTTGCAATGTTGCACTTGATAAAAATAAAACGTTCTCATGCATTTCTGGCTTCCCTAAACTCTTGAGGGAAAAAAAAAAAAGGGGAGCTCTGAAGCAGTCTAACTAGAATATTCAACAGGTATAACCCTTAAGCTTTGCTAATGCTATTCTAGCTACCATTAGCGAATGTCCAGCTTTTAGTTCTGTAGTTATTTACAGAGTATATAGTCATTTGCCAGGGAGCTGTTTAGGGGGCCAATCCCCTTATTAGCTTGTCCTAAGTATAGGACAGGGCTATGGAGGAAGTACCTGCTGAAGCTACTCACATAAGCAACATGGAGCTTGGTAAGAGGGAATCTTTCTTTAGTCACTGAAAGAAAGATCATCCCTAACATAAGCCCTGTACACGGTGAACTTGTGTTTAAACACAATGGTGATGCTATTTTGGCAAAGAAAGACTGAATAGCTGCTTAAGTAACTGTATCTACCCTGATTAGGAAAAACGACTCTTTCTGTGCGCGCAAGGAATAAAAGAAAGTGCTTTTTTGCCACACTCGGACTATGCATTGTATTCTAAGACACATGGAAAAGCAGTAAAAATACCACAGTAACAAAAGAATACTGAAGGCAGAGATTGGCTGTTATCTGTACTAAGTTTCAGATCCATCCTTCAGCCAAAATTCTAAACAGAACTGTTCTTTGACAGCTATACTGTGTGCTAGTCCCGAAACACTAAGAAAATACTGTTTCATTATTTCCTCATAAAGGAGGATTTTGGCAGGAAGCTAGCAAGGGTGCTAAACTTCTAGCCTAGAGATAAACAATCAACAAGCTCTCACCATTTGCTGGTAAAGCAGAAGATGTGATCTGCATATGAGGGTTAGTTTGTTTTAACTTGGTTTTGCTACTTAATTGCTCTAAGATTCCTTGGTCACCATTTAGCAAAAAATGCTAAAGATAAGGTCCAAACCAAAGTAGCTTGTAGCTATTTAAAAATACATAGCATCTGAACTCCCAGTTGTAACTAGCCCTTTCCTGTGTGGGTTTTTCTTTTGCTGCGTTGGGTTTTTTAACAGGAAAATTTGAAGTTGTGTGAAAGCAGGAGGGATTACTAGTTACAATCTGTAGTGACAAAAGCATACTTTATCCAACAAGTACAAATATTGGAGTTCTGCATGCTCACAAACTACTCTATGGAAAATGGTAAAATACTCTTTTGAAGACAGGTAAACAGTCTTAGTTTTGTTCCCCTTGTCTGTATTCGTACTAGAGAATAGGCACATTACTTCTTTTTAAGCTTAGTTGGAGAGAACTGAAAGTGTAAAAGCATGAGACTATACCAACCTGAAAATGTGGTTTAGCATGTAAGTTTTGTAACATTAATACAAGAAGATAAGGAGAGATGCTGAATGAGATGAAAACCTGCATGTTTTGAGTTAACAAATACAATTAGTAAAGAAAGAAAACCTATAAAACAATTCTGTCCTAGCCTCTGTGACTCATACTGTGGTTAAGTGTTTACCCACAGCCTCAGGAAAGCTAAAAGGTATGGCATCTGTACCAAACTCTATGCAGCTTATTTTCAATAAAATGACCTTCGTGTCATTATCTGCCACTATTTCCTTCATAATTACTGCAGGCAGCATTTGCAGAAACATAGATCTCTCTTTTTATCCTTGGTAACAGTATCAGTTGATACATCAAACAATGCTCTGCTCTAAACTGTAGGTACTCAAAACAGTAACTGAATTAAAGCACTATACTCAAAACATCATTATTCAAAAGAATCATAGCCCTGCTTAGATAGCGACTCAAGTATTGGAACTCCAGTTGCCTTTAAAAAGCATATAGTCTAAGGTGTTCCTTAGATGGTGACAACTCAGAGCAACTCTGAAAAAGTTTAGAAGCTTTTTTTTTTTTTTCCCCATTTACATCTTTGTTTTATGTAGGGGGTAAAAAAACCCAGAATGATAGACTACTAACTCCAGTCTTTGGAATTAAAAACGTTAAGTTCATAATTCCAAAAGCTCACTTCTAGAACATGCCACAGAACACACCGTTAGAACTCCAAGAAAGAGAATACCAATAGCCAAAGACTACTTACAGCTCATTAAAAGCAGAAAGAAACCCCAACCAACCAGAACACTGTGGGTTTTAACCACCCAAGTAACAGAATAGCTCCATCAAATCAGACAGGACTTTTCTGCTCTCAGCTTTGACTTCTAACTATTCTCTCAGATACATTAATGGCTTTCTTGGGAGAGAGCTTAACTAGCCATACAGCTTAGTACTAACTCCAGGAACTTTTTATTTGGCTTTGGAACATGGAAACCATCATCTAGTAGAGGAAAAATTATACTAGTAATTGTTTTCATAATCATAACTCAGCCACTCTGCAAAATGTCAGCATATTTTAACACAAGTAATGATGTAGCTTGACTAGCCATTGAAATGGGCCTCTTCCTCATGGAATTTTAACTTAGAAAATGGGAAGAATGACACAAAGCCAAATCTCTCATTCATAAGCAGGAACCATTTCTCCAGCTTATCTCTAAACATCAGAATCTGAAGCACAAAAATCCAAAGAAAGCTTAACTTGCATGAACTCGATGAAAAAAAAAAAAATTCAATCAGGTGTAGCTCTGTTTTCTTCTTTTGTCAACGTTCCAGTGACAACCAGTTACTGGGGTTCGCGTTGTCCTCCATCATTCATGTCTTTTTAATTCTTTCTCTAACAGACTTAAAACACACTTTTCTCCATAGCTAAGAGCGTTACAGGGAAGGCAGCATAGTGTTAAGAAAACACGTAACAGAAGACCAGAATCAAATGGAAAGAGAAAGAAGGAACAGACAAGAATATTCAAGTAATATTCAACTGAAATTCTTCAGTGCTATTTATTATTTTGCAGTACATGAACATAAATAGTTTACCAAGTTCTTCCTCTATAAATCAAGACACGTGCAGATCAGCATTCCACTAAGACATATGTATGGGATTGGAAAAGCACTTACCAGTGCAAGAAAACTGTTAGAAAGCTGGCAGCTATTAAAATAATTTGTTCTGTTAAATTTATTTTGCAAGGGCTAACTGATTCACTGATGAGTGGGTCATATTCTACTTTGCATATAGCACAGTCGTACTGTTCAAAGTGTGTACAGAAATTATTGGAAAGCGTGTTATCAATACAAGCCTATGATTCTAGCATTTTATCCAAGTCACAAAACCTTTACAAAAATCAGTGGAATTCTGTTCAAGGGAAGCAAAATATTAGAAGAAAGTGTTTTACAAATTTAAGTACTTCATTTTTACTAGCTTCTGGGAAGTAATCAACAGAGGAACTCCCTGCTGCACCTGTGTATTACTCAGAAATAGTAAAAAAAAAATTTAAAATTTGGAATTAAATGCCATCTTTGAACATAGTCTGCAAAAGTAAGAATTCCTTATGAAGTGATCACTGACCACCTATTCTGAAACAAACAATCCAGATGATCTGTTTGGTTATCAGGAAACACAGATTGAAACACAAAGCTATTTCATTTCTATTCACCTCTAAAAGAGATTAAATTCTTGCAAGTTAGAATGCATGAATATGCATTTCTGTTCTGAGGGATTTTTATGTATTCTTAAGCGTTGTACATAATAAGCAACATTTCGAAGAAATGAATACTGGAAAGATTTCAGGAGTGCAAAACAAGTTTGTGCATTTCTAAATTAACATTTGGGAGCAAATTAGTTTTTAGAATTTATTTGAAGTATTTCTGTTTTGACCACAAAGACAGCAAAACTGAAAGTTAGCATGAGATAAGTAACTTGAAGAGCAATATTAACTAAAATACTAAATGTATTATTTACTCAAAATACCTCAGTTTCAAGCTATAAATCAATTAAAGCCTTTATTTCATTAATTTTGGTTTGGTTTACTTCACTTGCTGAAGGCTTTTTGGTAGCAAAGGCTCCTGCTGCAAGTTCCCTCTTCTTGTTCTGAATTTTCAGCATATTTTCTTCCACCGAATCCTTCACAATGAACTGAAATACAAAAAAAGCCCCACTGAAATGGAATTTTTTTTTTTATTAAATTTTAGGATGAGAAATTTATGTACTTTGGGAAAAAAAAGTTAAAAAGCTGAGTACCCTAAAGCACAGTTACATTATTTTGTTATTACTTTGTAAAGAAAACACAAGAGGGAAGGGTTATAAAGCAGTTGGAGGAAAAGGTTTGGCATTTTAAGTTTTTTGCCCTTTTTTTTTTTTTTTAAACACTTACTGGAAGAATATCTACCTCTTTGCTACTTATATTAGAAGAGAACCTGTCTTCAATTTCCCAAGTAATATTTTTGTGACTGGGTATTAATGAGACAGACCAGCTGCTCTTCTGCAGCTAAACAAGCTGCTATGACAAAAGCAAAAGCATTCTACATACCTTCAAGACAATGAACTGTAATAGCCAGGCTAGGCAACAGCAACACTACCCCATCTTAGTCACTCCAAATAGCTCAACAGGGACATCTAATTTCTAAAATTATTATTTCACAGGAAATAGGTTACATTTAATAAAATCTTACAATCCAAAATCCACTTCAAAAATCATACCACACTAAGTTTACTGGTGAGACATATAATGTCACAATTCTTTTAAAAATACAGTAAAGCTTTTTGGAAAATAAATTATTTATTCATAACCAGAAAACGGTTCAAACAGATCATCTCTCAACTCACCTTAGTAATAACAACATTATGCTTCTGACCCAGCCTGTGACACCTGTCAAAACACTGGTCTTCTGCAGCGGGATTCCAAGCCTATCAGTAGCAGCAATGAACAAGTTAAGTAACTTCCCTTCAAAATACATAGTAGGATGCACATGGAATCACAAAGAAGTCATTGTACCATCAGCTCTTGAAGAAATACTGCTTGCACGTTAATTACTCCCAACCTAATGTCTCACTACTTAAGTATCCCGCTATAAAGAAAGCTTTGAGAACTTCTGATTATGTATTCGTAACAAGCAGGAACTTCAGGCAAATGCTTTAAAAAAAAAAGTTTGTCAGGAGTCTAGGAGACATAAAATCAATCTTGTTATCGTTTTAATTCTGAAATACACACTGCATATACTAACTGCCTCAGTACCCTCTTCCCGATAGCAAAATCTGAGCCAGCTGAACAGAGGCAGTTATTTATCAGTAGACTAAGTCCCCTGACTGTTAAGAAAGCCCACGTATACTTCCATTAATATATGCAATAATTGCCAAGTTAGGTAAACAAGAAACTTGCTGAACACAAAATGCTAGTGTAGCCGTTCCTACTTATGCTTAGGATATAACACTAAGGATTTGTGAAATGCCAAGTCTGTGCTCTGCGTTTTTCCAGCGTGCTTTTGCTATCTAAAGGTATAGTACTAATAGTTCTGACAGAATGGGTATTTAAATCTACCTAAAATGTAATAATGTTCTGTGATAAGCAAGTCTCATGCAATGGGCTCACCTTGCCATGTCACCCCCATACTGAAAGTTATCTAGGAACTCTTCTTAATGACTCAGTAAACAGAAAACCTTTTGATTTTGTACAATGACACAATGAGACATAAACCAATTCTGTTAAGAATACCATTTTGCTATCAATAAATGTAATTCACATTTTTATTCCTTACAAATAATTTTGCATTCCTGAGTGCTTTAATGAAAGGCAAAAACTTCCTAAATTTAGATATCACCATCTTTCTCAGTCTCTTACAATCACAAAAAGTAACCTCAGACTAATGTCTTCCTTTACAAATTCACAAAAATAACAGAAGAGACTAGAACAGAGGAACACTGCATTATAACACAGAAAAAAAAATACACTGTTCCTGAGATTCCACTTCATGGCTTTTGAAGTTATTGAATGGAACAAACAGAAAACTACATTCAAAGTATCAGAAGAAAGAGAAAGGAAGAAAGAAGGAACTGATATCAAATGCTATGCTGTAAGGTGTCACACCACTTTGTTAACAGTACTACTAGCATTCTTTCCATTCACAGTAAATAAATGGACAGCACAAAAATACTGTGTTAAAACAAAAATGTGCCAGGGAAACAAATGAAGAAAAGCCCTATTTGCCCTTAACAGATACTCATCAGTGGCGTTCATTCTCAGGGGGGCTTTCCTTCTACCTCTTAGGAAAACACCAAAGAAGCTTCACCAAGATTAAGCCAGATCATTATGAACAACCCATTACTCACAGGATCCATTAAAAACACTCGGGAAGCTGCTGTCAGATTTAATCCAACTCCACCTGCTTTCAGAGACAAAAGCATTACAGTTGGGGATCCTGCTTGGCTGCTTTGGAAACACTGAATTGCTTCTACTCTTTTCTTCTGTGCCATTGACCCATCCAAACGAGTAAAGGCAAACCCTGATTCTCTGAAGAGAAAGCAAAAATGTTCAATTTAACAATCCATTTTCAGTGACAATAGGAAATAAATACATTAAAATCCTGACCTCTACTTCGAAATGCATATTTAAAATTCTGCATTTAACAGGTGATATGTTAAAAACAAGAAGAATGTGATTCATGGCTTTATTCCACTAAACAAAGTATTTAAGTAGTCTGTTCCTCTTCTGAAGTTCTAAAAATCAAAAGGATACTATATTCTTTGAGAGATCTTTCTAACACACCGTAAAAGCACGTGTTTATTAAAAATGACAGTAGTTCTACTTACTTCAAGGGATATTCTATCAGTGACAGAAAAGTTGTGAACTGAGAAACAACCAGACATTTAGCAGTTGGATTATCCCTCCGTAGTTCTATCAAAGCATGCATGAGAGCATCTATCTGAAATCAAATGAAGACTTATGCAGCTTATTCTGACTTGGTTAGATTCCACTCCTACAGATGCTTTGATAAAGTTCACATCAATTGAGAAATCACTGTTCAGTAATACCTTTTAAACAAACTATTCTTAAAATCTGTGGGAAGTTTCTTTTAGTTTCCAAAGGAAACTAAGGGTTGCACACTGTTAACAGTCACAAACTACAGGGTGATTGATGGTGCTTTGGGAAAAAGGATTCACAAACTTGTTTTCCAGACATACTTCCCACTGTCAGGAGTCAACCAGTCCCCTACCTCCAGGGCATATGGAAAAAAGGAACAGAGTACTGGAACTCTGAAAAGTAGGGCTCAAGGCAAGGGACAGCCACCAGGCGAGTGCTCTACTGTAGCAATACTCAAGAAGCGAGAAAGGCTTCCCCCAGGAATATTCAGGCAAGCTATGCAAGACCCTTGGCTAGGTATGACAGAGGATAAGGAGGCACCAGAAGCAGTCTTGGGACCAACATGAGAACAAAAGGAGCTAGAAATTGGATCTGAGGCAGAAGAACATTGCCAGTTTTCTCTTGTAAGGTTTAGCTATGATGAGGTAAAGAACCACTAACTAGAGAATGCAAGTAACTGCACCAGATAAAAAAGAAAAAAAAAATTTAAAAAAGTTAATATTCTAGAGCACGATGTCCTAAATCAGTTCTTAGGTCTCCACAGAAAGATTTTTAGGGACTAAGTTTATAACCAACTTTTGAAAGAACAGTAACTTCATTACAAATTAAAATTAAAAATTTAATGTTTCAGAAAAGCAATCTCAAAAAGGTGAAAGTACAAGCAGGAAGATTTAATTTTTGGCAGCGAATGCACAATGAAAGTGAGGCAAAAAATGATGTGGCAGACCTTGAGAAAAAGGTCTGCAAAGTAAAATAAAAATATCTTACTAGTTTCTCTGACAAGTGTTATATTGAACATATGATGCCCATTTAGTTTTCCCCTCTAGAGCAGAATATATATTCTTTAGACAAGTTTTAAGAAAGATTTATTTAGATTTTTAGTATCCAAAAGTAAATTAAGAGCTGAATAGTTTCAGTTGTTATAGAACTACTCTATCTTCCGAAACAGAAACAAAATGCAAAGCAACAGCTTTTACCGAAAGTTTTATTTAATTAATACACATCTATGTACTGCACAATGTCCAGCATCAAATTACAACTGATGCTCCTTTTGCCTTGTTTCCCTGCTACAAAATTTGTTTGTGATGAGATTTTATTATGCATTTTCTCCTGTGCTGGCTAAACATGCCGTACAGACTTTTAAATAATAAACTATGTTATGCATATGTAAAGTATGTTCAGCATATTTACACAAAAATTCTAGAGAGTGCTCAACAAAACCATAATGAAAGCCGAGTAAAACACAATGGAATGTACCTTTGAACTGGATATCCACTCCTGATCAGACTTCCTTCCATTACTGGAGTCTACTTCCCCTTCTAGGGGACATTCCACCAAGTGCTCTACTCGAAGCTCATTCCTACAGAGAGGGCATTTGGCATTTGGCTACAAAAAAGCCCAAATAACATTAGAAGAAACATATTAAATCAAATTATTTATAGTGAGTACTAAAGATCACCTTTACAAAGCACCATTTATGAAATTATTATATTAGTGTTCATACTAAAAATCCTCAGGGAGTACATTAATTCTCGTAACACGCTGCTTTGTCATTTCTGATGTAACAATCAAAATATTTTATTTGTGAGAACATTAAGGTGACATAAATGCTGCATGTTTTAAAAACACTCCGCCTTCCTTAAAAGTGGTCTTCTTTCTGAGCATATTTATACTTGAAATAAGCAGCTCAAGATTTAAAAGCAAGCAAATACTTGGGCTACGGGGAGAAGACTATTTAAAATATCAGAAAAATAAACCATCTTTCAAAGACAAGATCTTTCTTAGTTACAAAGAATGACCTTTTACCCTTTTTCTTCAAAGCCTGCACAGAAATAACAGCAGTCTGATGAAATATGCATTGTCAGGGCCAGACACAGGGTATCTTCTCTTTTTCCCAAACAGACATGAGAAATGAGACATCACTTAATACCAAAAGCTTTTTCCTCTGAAGCATACTCTAGGTAAGGTAAAGTTTAGAATTTATACAATAGCACTTCCATAGGACTACTCACAAAATTTAACAAAAGACTGTGTGCACTAGACAAATACACAACGTTGCAACGCAAAAGTGACAAACATCAAAAACTTTTGCCTAACAGAGCAACCCTTTAAAATTAGCTAACTCAGTTTATATAGCAATCTGGCCACAGAACCAAGGCATCTTTAGGCAGGCTGCAGAGCAGACCTCACAAAGCGGATGAATACTGGGGGCTGCTAATCTGGAATGAACCTCTCGCCAATTAAGGACGCTGGCAGTCATAGTCTGCATACATGAATTTACTGCAGCTATAAAGATATCCTTTCAAGAGACAATCTTAACACAAAGGAATCTGAAGTAACAGTCTCCAAACATAGTTACAAATTAATCATTCCTGATTTGGCAGCAATCCAAAAATCCTCCAGTGATGAGACAAAAATCAATGAATTCTAATAAATCTGAAAAAGTTTTCGGGGAAAAAAAATCCTAACAGTGCTGAAGGACTTTTTTTTTTTTTTTTTAAAATAA
>NW_008795907.1:674932-693165 GCF_000699145.1 Aptenodytes forsteri | reverse complement strand
CCCAACAATGTTGAAGGGCCTTTTTTTTTTTTTTTAAAATAACAGGATCACATCTTTCTACAACCCTTCTTCAATTTAGTACTGTAATTAAAAACAACAGAAAACCCACAACACAGCTGAACAATGCCAACACAGATATGGAAGACTTGCAGTGAAAGCATATGAAAGTGACAAAAAGTGTCTCGCAATCAACAACTAGAAGAAAAAAAACAATGTTTTAATGCATATCTGGCAAGCTTTTACAAGAATGCAGTTAATACACAAAGACATTAGATTACTGTAGAGATTTTATAGCTTTATTAGGACTTCTGCATAGGATCTTTACTTACTTGCACAAGTCTGAAGCTAGCCTCAATGAAAGACTGAAATGAAGGTGTTATCTCTCAAGCTGTTAACTACTACAAAAGTTTTTCCAATTTCAGTAAATACTTTTAGGTTAACATTAGAAAGATAAAATGGTCTCCAGGTTTGTAATACAATGAAAGGCCAAACTTCTCACTCAGCAGTTCTGTGTTGGCAGCTTCACATCCCATTCCTCACTGATGGCTTAATGCTCTCATTTGTATTAATAATGGAAACAACAGGCATCTTGCCTGGAAGAATCCTGTTTGAACCCAAGCTGTTTTGGAGAGGGGGTATGTGTTTGTTTGCTTTGTTTTTAAGGTGGCAAGTAAATTACTTTCCTGAGCTATTTACTAGGAGAGAGTTGCATTGTAACCATTCAGGCACAGGAACTACCCAACTGAGATGCAGCACTAGGACAAATACCTATCATGTGGAAACAGTGAATTCCCCAACTCTGGAATTTAGATCTCTGTCAGTGTTTTGGCTAGAAGCTGCAAAAACTTTCTTGGGAATTGATTTAAATCAGGAATCAGTTTGAACGTAAGAAAGGCTTACTCACTCGCTGCTTTATAAACTCACGATAATTCATCTTCAAAAGAGCAGAACCTACAGCCACCTCTGTTCAGACTTCACTACTATGAAAGCAATCTATGGAACAATGTGGGATTGGGTAAAGGCCCTAGTTCTGCAGATTCCAAGGTCCTTTCTAGGCAAAGCATAGTAAATACCTTGACTGTACAGTCAAGTAATACAGGTTCCATCACGTCATAACCTGATTTATTTCTCTGCACGCCTAAATACACCTGAAGGTTGAGTAGGGGCACTGACTGCTACAGACACATCAAGAACCTCTGCACTGGAAAAAGGCCTCTGCAAGTGCTCTTCCCTTAGAGAATAATTTCACACCACTAGTTTCTCTCAAAATTCTCAGAAACTCTCAACTGGGATATCTGCATCAGAACCTTGCGTGTCTGGCAATGAAATAAAGTCAATCTACATGCCAAACAACACTTCCTACCTTTGTCTTGTTAGCTTGACTGATTATGCACAAGCAGGGACTAATTTGTCTCCTGTTGCCTCCTATAAAGAACACCACCTACGTTTAGTCTGGCACTTGCAGCCCTACTGTGGCTGAGTAGGAGGCAGAACAATTCCAGAGAGGAAGTGCAGCAGCACTGGATACGGATGATGAGACTACCACACTGTCAGATTGCCCTAGAAAGCAACAGGCAAACAAGAAGGAAAAGTATAGCTTAGAAATGCACAAGAAAAATAAAAGCTATGTTTTTCAAAAAAGCAAGAGAGGCTCATCCACAAGCTTATTCTGGAGAGAGAAGGGCCATAAAGGTGGTGCTCTAGCAAGGCAGCTATTTCACTGTAGAAGGTTATCAGCTTGGAATAAGGAGAGTAGACATGATTTTAGTTCAACAGTCAACTTTCAATACACAGCTTTGGTCTCTTTCAAGCACAACAATATATACACGCATCACATCACATACAAGCAGCGAAAAGGCATCCAGCTATATGGAGGTATACAATGCCGCACTTGATGCCATCACTTTTACCCTTGGGACAAAGTAAGGTGAGAACTATGGAAAAGGTCTTTGAAAATACTGATGGACCTTAACACTGTTCAGTTTGACAGCTACTCTCTCCATAGTTTGACTTCAGGCCAATAGTTTTTATAGCCCAGCTGATGATTAGGTTTACACTGTTCACCATTTATGATTCAGAAGAACAATAGCTAGATGGACTTCTGGTGATACCAGTTCATTGCTTTTGAATAGCTGTTACAATTAACCATAGAACAACCAACCTGTTCACTTCTGATGACTTCAAAAATACATGGCTTACAAAACACATGCGCACAGCGTGTTATCACAGGAAGAGTCAGTGATTCCAAGCAAACTGCACATTCTTCATCTGAACCAGAGCTCAGAACCAACTTCATTTTACTCACTAATGTCTCATGCAGTTCTTCAGGAGTTTTATCATCTGCAAATACAGAAAGATATTTAAAAACAGATTTCCATATAGGAAACACTCTGAGCTGGCACACATCAACACAGTTCCATTGATCAAAATGCAATTAGGACAGTTTATACACAGTGAGGATATAGCCTACAATGTATAAAAACACAAGCTACCAAATACTACAGAAAATTCCGACCTACTATTCCAAAACACATTAAGAGTAATCTTACTTGGAAAAATGGTAATTAGAATTCAAAAGAACCTTGACTGCAGGCTCAGTGTTAGTACGTGTGCAACACAATCCCCAATGGGAACAAGCAGTTTTCATATGGCAGCTGTTCAAGTAGTAACAATACTACGGAGATGACACTATTTATATGTAAGAGTGCTTTATTTTTTAAGTAAAGAAATTCAAATCATACTAGTTACTAATTAATTTCTAAATAATTATTGAACAATTATCCAATCATTTCTCCATCCTGTATTTTTCAGGAAGATAAATGACAACCTTCTAAAAAAGGTTCTGACCATATCTCATCGGTCTTTCAGTTTCCTGAAAAATCACACCTATACCAATGGCATCTCAAAATAGGATTTTTCAAACTATTAAAATTTGAGAATTCTCAAATTTAGAGTATTTCAAACAGACTATACTTTCTTCTGAAAGAAATGCATATAATTTTTAACACTATGCAGCTGTACAGTTCTGGCTTGTCAAAAATAAAATTTCACTCTCCTTGCAGTCCTCAGTGTTTACCCTTCCTTACAGCCGTAACAAAGTCAACAGTTTCCTATTCTGCTGAAGAGGCTATGGTTCTGCTGAGATGGCTACCAATCTACAAGCCATTCTCCAAAGCTCCTCTACATCTTCTCTCCTGAGGCAAAGAAAAAAAATTTACTGTAAAAGCACTTCTGTGAATTATTACAACAGCAGATACACTGCTTTTTAACAAGCCTTCTGCCTTTGGCTCTGCAGAGGTCCTCTTCGGTCATTCCTGTATGGGCTGTCAAAGCTTATTAACTCCAGCTTCTAGCTTTCGTAACCACTCGTACTTCATTGCTTTCGTTCATATTGGAGTATGTGCTCAAGTACCCACTTCTCAAACATATTCAAACATACTACGGTATGAAAAAAATAAAAGTAACAAAGCTAAAAGTTCAATAATCCAAGCTGAAAAGAGGAAGGCTGGCTGAAGAGAGGAAGGCTGAAGCTAGAAAGCTTGGAAAAACACAAACGTGTTTCTGTTCTTGAATACAAAGTGCGAGTCCTGTTTTTAGAAACACAGGAACCAAAAGCATTCACTCACCAGCTGAAAAACTAGAAGAAGATGTATTTATACAAAGATGAGGATGACAACAAAGCTGCCTCAATCTGAGCAGGACACCAAGGATGTCAGCATAGTGAGTTAGTACAGTCCCTTCACTGAAAAATCTGAACAAGAGTTTTATCATTAGTGTGAAAAGCTACAGCCTGAAGTAACAGATGACATCAAGTGATCAAGTTCAGCTGCTAGAATGATTCTCTGATTTTTCACTTTCCTGTTTGAATATATTTTCTCAAATCCTCTCGTGAAACAAGGTACAAAATGCTACCAGTAGCATGTTCTACTAGAAGAAATGCTAACATGTGGTGACAAAAATATTAAGGCCATTCTTTACGTATCTGGTATCCCTTTCTGTTTCTCACAAGACAGAACTTCTAATACATAGTTCTGCAATAGTCTCTACTTCACTCTTCAGAACTGAACAGATGCTATGCTAATTTGCAGTTATTAGCTTATGGCATACAAACTGACACACTTGGCTACTAGAGCTAACATAATGAAAACTTCTGAAATGCAAGTTTGTGATATCAAACTTCAACCTTCCAGATTAAGAAAGCCTTCTACTTACCTGCTAATAGCAGCTTTGCCCTCCTTCTTCACAGACTGATATATTTGCCTCTCTTCCTCTGTAAGCGTAACATGCTGAATAAGTACTTTACGTTCTGGTAACTCCAAAATGGGTTTTCCTTTAACTTTACTTGTTTTAGTTCTTCTAAGGGTGATACTCCTAATCAGAGACTGTAAACGCCTAAAAATACATATATAGACAATATATTACCCAGCTGGGGTTGGCTTGTTGTTTTGGGGTTGTTTTTTTTTTTTTTAGTCTATTGCATAAATACATGTTCTGTACAAAATCCAAGCCCAGGAGTACAATATAATTAATCAATCTGAAATATTAAATAATTCAAATTATTTAATATTTATTAAATTTAACTAAAAAATTTAAATAAAAACTAATGACACCTGCATTCCAATTTTAAACGTGAAACACTAATTTGTCACATTGCCCAAGCACTGCCAGTCATACTCGTTCACAAACCCTTTGGGAACACTTCGTACCCAAGTCCTCCTGGAGCTCCCATTGTGACTGGACGTTGAATTGTTCTGTGCCACCACTCTCGATCAGTGAAAGGTTTCAGTTTTAAGAAGGAAATAAGACACCACAAATCCTTTACAGAATTCTGAATAGGAGTGCCTAAACAGAAAACAAACAAACAAAAAAAGATTGTAAAACCTCAAAGAAACTAAAAAATACAATTTTTTAGTCAAAGTGAAAGTTCTGTGCTTTCTCCAAAACATACACCATGGACAAGGTCTCTCATAACTAGGTTGACATGTCATTAAGTAGACTACATATTATTTTCTTAATTAAAATATTACAAAACACACATTTAAGAGTGAGAAAACCGCAGCTCTCAGTGCTGGGAAGACTTGGATGTTATTCTTTCCCTTTCAGCTTCACCAGCAGTGGTTATACCATGATCTTCTTTAAATTACATTTAAGGATCACATGCTTGCATGGTCCCTGGCAGTTTCTAGGATGACTATTACATTTCAAAAAGCTACTGAGGTTCATATAACTACCTAAGAGTGTGAGCTTCTAACCAGACATAATATGTCAGTTCATAAATAGGTCCCTTTTTACTTGCACTTCCATCAAACCTGTGTACCAAAAGTTATTTTAAAATTTGTGTCTATGAACTGAATAAAAACAAAAACAAAACAAAAAACCCAAACAAAACCACCAAGCCACAAAACCAAGCAAACAAAATCAAAAACAACTAAAAGAAGACACACCTAAATCACTGCTCAAAGACAAGTTTAAAAACATTCCAAATGAATCTGACACAGACATTAACCATCTCCCAGAAAAAGCCAAAGTGGAAACACAAGATGGTGTTATACTACGATGATTTGCACTGCATTTCCTCTGGTGTCAAATATTTTACCTGTAAGTACCCATCTTCTGTGTCCCTCCAGATTTAAGGCAGCTTTAGTTTGCTGAGCATTTGGATTTCGTATAGTGTGCCCCTCATCCAACACAATTCTCAGCCACTTGACTTTGTGTAAAGGGCTGTCACCTCTGATCTGAAACACAGTATTCTTTTAATCTTTGACTCAATTTAAAATCCTTTTTGCAATATGGATTAAGCAAGCTATTAATATAACAATTCCACAATTAATAATGGATAGTATTTATTCGCATCTTGTTTATTTATCAGCACAGAAGAGCAAAACTAAGAATGAGGCATTCCTTCTTCTAGATTTAGTGATTCCTGGAAAACGTTACCAGTCTTCTCATACCTGAATATGAGGAATGAGCTACAGCAAAAATAAGCTTAGCCTGAAAAGAAGAAAGGCTTCAAAGACACAAAGATATGGAAACTGGATCAGAGAGCAAATTCAAAGTTTATATTATACTTAAAGATGTAATCTTCAGGCTTTTAAAATAGCTGGAATTTCTATGAAAACCATCACTTTACAAATACATCTCATGCAATGAGCTACTTGGTTGCAGCCCATGTGCAACAAGAACTACAGAATTATGGTTTTTAAATGCTCCATGTTCTTCAAATTTGATAGGAGAAGGCAGAAATGGGAGCCTCATGCCACTGAGATTTGGGGAGATTTACATACTTGCCATCCTTTTCTATCCTTAAAAAGTCTCTTCCTTAAGCTGCCATAATTGCAGCCAAATAATTTTCTCTAGAGGAGCAATAAAAAACTCCCTTCATTACCACAGCGAACCTGTAAGAAAGTATGTAAAGCAAAACTACAGCTATAACCTTTTGATTGCCTACCAGAATAGCACTTGAATATACTGCCATCATTAGCCCAAACACTGGGAGTCTTGAACAGTAAGGGATCTTCAAAGAACACTTTCTCATTTACTTACTCCATAATCAGTAGCTAAGATGTTGTATGTTGTCAGTACGATGTCTTGTTCTGAAAGAACTGATGGGTCTTTGCTACGGTCAGAACCATAATAAACATAAATATTTACATGAAAATCTTGGTGGATATGTTGTTCAAACTGGTCCTGAAAGAAAAGTTGTCAAAAGTCATCCAAAAGATACTGTGTTACTACGTGATTGTTAGAATGAAATTCTTGTAAGTTGCCTTAACTTCCTCTAGCTCTGTGACATTCTACATCCACTTGGATTAACAAAAGCAATTTGAATTTGGGTTTCTTTTTACCCCTCCACCCAGGTGAGAAGAGGGACCAGAAGTAGTCACCTCAGTCATTAGTAATAGACACAGTATCACATCCTGGTAACTCTAGCTCTACTTCTGGCACAGTATTAGTTCACATCCTGATGCTATATGCACTTCAAAATCTACTGTTCCTCCCAAACTGTAACGGAAGAGCTTTTATATTCTTTTTCACTTTCTACCTTCATCTTCTCATTGTTTATTCTTTCACTGTTCATTTACAGCTTCTTCCCTTTCCTGGGTTAACCACCTAAGTTTTAACATAAATGACAGCACAATTGTCGAAGCATTTATTTTAAAACCAGTGTGTATATTCCCTACAATTTGTTCTGTGAAGCACTCAGAATACAGTAATCTCACCAGCCAATAAAAATCAACAATTTGAAGTTTGAAGCACCAGAGTCACAAGTTTTCTTTTTAAATACTTAATTCAGTTTTGAGTTGACAAAAAGAGTACTTTTTTTTTTTACACTATTCGATGTTTCCCAATTACACAATTTCAATGTTTTACCTACAGTCTAAGATTAAATTGTTTCCTTTTCTTATTAATGTCCTAACCACAGACAACAAAAACTTCCAAACAAAATATAACTTGAAAGTTAAAGATATCCCCTTAATACTTGTATTCAAAATGTCATGAAAACAAAAAAATTTAACTAATGCAGAGACAGAGCTAGAAGGGCCCTTCAGCCTGTTCACCCCAGCAGACCTACTCCCACAAATCACCGGCGAGATTGCCAAATTACTGAACACCTCTAGTAAATGAAATGTCACATGCATTATCAATTAAGTACAATAATATTTTATTCTGAGCATGCAAGAAGAAGGACCTGTCTCCTCCACCTTCCTCATCTGGTTTAAGGAGTTAAATCACATGAGTTCCAGAAGTGCCAAAGTGCATCTGCCTAGTCAAAAGCAGGGAAAGTGAGCTCGCTCTTTCCGATAGTGGTGAGCTCGCTACTCATGGAACTGCACTCTCGTTACAATACTACTCCAGTTTTTAAATTTCTATCAAATAAACCTCCCTTGTGAAAGCAGCTCTGTTTCATAAAAAAGGTAAACCGTGACCTTTTACTAGCATGAGAGACTACAGGGAGTACTATTTCTACGGCATCATAATCAACATATAGCACATTTACACATTAAAACAGCTTAGCACTTACAATCCAGTTGCTTAGGACAGACAGTGGACATACAATCAGTGTTGCTCTGGGGCCATCATCAGAATGTTTCTTCTCAACTGACTGAACGCTGGCGATACCTGAGAAAACAGAAGTCATATTTAGTGGCATAACAGTTCACTTTAAGGCAAAGTAGAAGTTCAAGAAACTTACGGTTCCCTGAAGTCCTTTCTAAATTTCTTCACCTGAACAGCATCAAAGCAATTTACAAAGACATAAGCTTCATTTATTATATCAAATATGTATAATACTTCAGCTTCAAAAAACTCAGAAATTAATATTGTCTGTTTATCCCTTCATTACCTTTTCTCTTTGTTTGTCTTTTTAAACAAGTAGATGAAGGTAGAAGAACAGATGCAAAGCCAGTATCTTCTTGGATAACACAGGAAGTTGCTGCAAAAAACCAGACAAACACAGGTTTTTCACCCCATGCAGAGCATGTGTGTGCATTTATTTTTATGACACGCTTCATAAAAGTCAAACCTGTTAACCAAATTACTTCTCCTCTCCAATACAATAATGTAGAATATCTCGAGTTGGAAGGGACCCATAAGGATCATGAAGTCCAACTCCCTGCTCCTCAGAGGACTACCTAAAACTAAACCATGCAGGTAGGAGCATCGTCCAGACACTCCTTGAACTCTGACAGGCATGTGTGTAGAAATACAGTATCTTATACATCTATTTCAGGTTATGAATCTTCAGAGGAATGCAGTTTACCAATCATTTAAAAAGAAAAAATAGTTTAGCACAAGGTTTCATTCCAAGTACTTTAAACCTAAACTTAACTACTTACTCCAGAGTACCTGTAGCCCTTCATTTTTTTTCCATGGAAGATACTTAGTTCAACAACTGACACATGTTCTTGCCTCTTCATGATCATATTTCAGGTATTTACTACAAAAGATGGACTTAGTTTTTTGAATTTGTTTTTCCAACCCTAGTGCCCTGACAACAAGTCTATGTAAAATTCTAAAAATCTTAGCAATTCTGGTTTTCACCATCCATTTGTCCCTGCTCATAGCTTGTTACACCACCACTCATTCAGCTAAGGAAACAAACTACAACACTTAGGACTAAAGCATTGCTTTCCTGTTCAGCAATTTCTAAAATTATATGCTTAAAGTTTTGGTTAAATAAAAAAAAAAAACCACAACAAAAAACCCCAAGTAGTTTAGTTAATTCCTTTTCCAGTTAATCTGAAATCCTGTTTAGTTTGCCTTCAGAAAGGAAGACACCAGGTGTTACAGTAACCAATTGAAAAAAAAAAGACAAACACTCCCCCCCCCCCAAAACAGAAAAAAATCAACTTACTCTCTGTTTGTTGCAGTAGCCATTCTTCAGACTCTCCCAAGTCACTGCTTCCTGAATATCTGGGTTTCTTGGCTTTATCTCTAAGATATCATCATTAAGAAAGAAAAAAAAAACAAAAAACCCACAACTCTACTACTGCTTGAATTTACATACTAAATCTCAAGAGCATAAAGCAAATGAACTTGATATTGCAAATAAGATACCATTGTGATTTGAAGATTTTCTCTTTAGAAGGGTTACAAAAAGGGAAAGCACAGAACACAGCTGCAGGGTGAATGATGCTCATAAAACTTGGTACAGATTATCACTGAAGTTCACACCAATTATAAGGAGAGGCTAGTGTGGTGGGAAGGTTCAAACACATTAGTAAGCTTCACAACTTCATCAGCTCAAAGCTGTGTCTCTGTCAGAAGCATGCCTGCAAAGTATTTCTTAACCACTTAAAAACCCAATTGATACTAGAAGAAAGACTACTTCACAGCCAGTTTTTTAAATGCCACACACTGATGTTATCAGGCACCTTTACTACTGAAGGAGACATCCAAGCATGCAGTCACACAAGCCACGTAGAATGAGTTAATGCTTTTTTAATATATTCCAAAGTGCAACACAGATACAGAACACTTATGATAAATGAAAGCAGAAGTATAGCATACTGAAAGGTGAGGAGAGAGCGGGAATACATTTTAGGCTAAGGTTAATCATAACCAAGCATCACTTCATTTCTACTCGAAATCTATGTAGCAAACCAATGAAAAGAAAAAGATTATTCCAGCTATCTACCTTTTTGGAAGACAACTTGAGTATTTCAACGGAGTAGTTTCAAACTTTTTTACGTTAGAACCACCAGGCTCCATCACATTGCTAGAGTCTTCATAAAGAAGAAATAGGTATTTATGAAAAATACACATAGTCTTCAGCTTGGTTATCAAACCAGCTTTAGTGTAACTTTATCAAGAACAAGTACAAACTTCCTTTAAAACAACCTTAGTTCTGCATGGGACAAGTACTACTGATACTGCGATCACAAGTGAAAAATAAAAATACTCTTAAAACAATCTTAAATATTTACAGTCATAAAATGCGTACTGAGTTTGCAGGTGGTCAAAACCAAACTGTCAAGAAAGAGGAAAAAACAAATGTAAACATTATACTATTAACAGTAAGGGTAAAGTTCTATAAAGAAGTTTTAAATAATGCTAAATGGTGAAGGTTTTTTACAGGTTAAACCTTACTAATTAATGATTTCCACGTTGCCAAAAGCTAAATGAATAACAGCAACATTAACAGAATAAATGTGGTAACATCACAGATGCACGGGGGAGGGGGTTGGTGGGGACCACGGGGGAGTTGTTTTGTTTTGTTGGGGTTTTTTAAGGTCTTCTATCAGGTAGTGAACAAAACATCACCTCTCCACTCTGCCAATAATAGAATATCAGAAGCAAATGCAAAAAAGAAAACGCATTAGGACAGAGTTGATATCAAAACTGAAAGCAACAGCACTTACAGAAAGAGTTTTGCTGTAACTCAGATAAGTAAATTCATGCTTGAATTCCAGATTTAAACTTCAGTAAAGATTTTTTTTTTAAATATTAAAAATGTTTAATACAATCCTGAAGATGGCAAAACTTGCAAAGACTCAAGAAATAGGTATCAATTTAATGTACAATAGAATGAGAAATGGGGGCGGGGGGGTATAAGGGTTTGAAAGACATTATCACCACTTTTTCAGATTAAATAACAGTAGAAACAGGCTCTCCCCTCACTGCTGTAAATAGTATCTTGTTAAAATGCTTGATGCTCTGGGAAAAAAAAAAAAAATCTTGGATGCTGCTAGGCATTTCAGCTTTGATAAAGGTTCTGATTTTCTGGTGACACTCATATTGACCCCCATGAAAGTCTGCATTTTCTCCCTTCCAGAGTACTGATAAAAATAACTTTCACCAGAGGCAGTTCATACTAATGTGGTCTCTCCTTATCAGTCCCTTTCATTTCTCTTGTGCTATCAGTTAGGCCATCCATACTAAAATTCCTTGCATGGGAGGACAGCAAGGGAAAGTTACTGCAAGAAAACTTCAAGCCCCATACATTTCTTTGGTCATTTTCAAGAGCACGATGAACATACTAACAGCAACTATAATTTTTCCATATACATCTATAAATTCTCCCGATACAACCTGAAAACTATAGGTGTGATAAAATCCTTCTAAATACTTGCATTTGCTCATTACTTAAAAATATTTCAAAAAAAAAAAACAAAACAAAACAGTGACTTAATACAGAAGCTAATTACAATTTAACTACTAATCTTTACTGTTTATTTAAACAAGATTCTAACAGATGCGTAAGTGCTCCTGTTTTATCTACAAGGAAGGAAAAAGGAAAGCAAAAGGAACCCAGAATCCATTTCCTGGATGTTGTAGCTTTCCTGGCAGGGTGCAACTTTCTCACAAGGCACTTAATCTTCTCATATATCAACTAAAACATCTTTAAAGGTATGTTTTAAATACTCTTCTGAGATATTTAGTTTGTCAAGAGTTTGTGAAGACTAGCACCGACCACAGACTAAGAGTACCCCAGGTAATAACATTAATTATCATGCAAACATTACTGGACTTTTCATAGTTTGCTGTCACCTTTACATAGTCCGTGTCCAACGTTGTTCTTGCTGTTAGTACCAGATTCCTATTGAGGAATGGAAACTTTTATTCTTTAATGTAGCAACTGGAAAAAAAGCCAGTAACATTACTACACTAATCTGACCAGTGATTAATTACTGCTCTGAAACACGAAAGACTTGCTCAGTGGCAAGTCAGTCACTTAAAGGTGCTGAAAAAGCTATTTTTTTTTTTATTTTTAGTAGCCACATACAGAGTTCAAATGAAACTGTAGAGAGGCAGAGGAGAGAAACTCAGTCTACACAGCTGCCCTAGAAAGAAAACACACTAATAACATTTCCCACTTAACATTCTGAGGTCAAACACAAACCATTATTTTGTTAAATTTAGACAAGCATGGTAAAATGAAACAAAACCCCCAGCCTTAATACTGTCAGGGAATACTGCATAACATATCACCTAATCCTAGCATTTAGTTTATTTCACCGTCTTGAAAATCGTACCATAACGAAAGCAAAAAGCACTTGAACTACACTACTTAAGAAGAGTTTGCCCATTGGTGTTAGTTCACTAACTGTAGTTTCCCCATCTCTCTTCATTTCAAGTATTTAGCAAAAATATAAACCCAGATGTATTTATTTATTTATGGACTTTATACCAAGACCTTCTGCTTGCTACTTGGTTGTTTCAGGCACTTCCTCCAAACCACACAGGAACTATGCATACACAGCCCCAGAGAAAACACACTTCTATTTGTGCAGTCACAACTTGCCTATACAGGAGAAATTTACAAGAAACTGAAGAATTTATAAAACTTAACATTGAAAATATTTATGCCTTCATAAATTCTTCCTTGGAGTATACTTAAGCATACACTTCTAAGATAATACAGTCTACAGCTCAATTATATACTCTGAAGTAACATAGTCCACCTACCTTCAACTAATCTACCCTATTCTTCCTCTTATTTGATGTACTTGAGTAACTTTTTCTATAAAATGTATACAAAGTTCACTGTACAGAAAGTTACTAGGCACGAGTTTTTTTACTAACTGCTATATTAACTCTGTTAAAACAATCTTCTTTCATCTCACCTCATAAAACTTATAACTTGTGATCTTTTCAACAGGAAGAGGCTTGCCATCTTGAAAATTTGTGAGAATCAATGCAATAGTAGTAAGTGTTTTACCCTGCATAACAGAAAAGAACATCATATTTTCCACACATGAAAACGAACCAAATTACCAACCAATCAAGAAACATGCACACGTTCTGTACAAAAAAAAAAAAATTAAGCTTGGTAAGTATTATTACCAGTCCCATATCATCAGCCAGTATTCCTCCAAGAACATTTTTAGGTCGCTTCTTTTCTGCGAAATTTGTAAGTGTATTGTAATAGAAGTTACTTCTCTCTTCCCAAAACGGTGGCAAATCATTACTGTTCTCACATGAAACCATCCAAGCTAAAGCCTGCTTCTGATGGGGAAGCAAGGGTGTGCCAACAGCCTGCAAATTAAAGAGATACGTTATGCACTATTCACATATTAAATATGACATTCCATTTTTGGAAGAAAAATTTTTTTAAAAAGTCCTTTGTACCTACTAAATTTTTTTCTGATTCAAGCATCTCCTGCATACAGACAAAGCTAAATAGGCATCTAGATGTTTATATATTTATATTTTTATAGAAAATGGTTTCTAGCTTAAGAAATACCTCTGCTCCTTCCATTTCACAAGTTTTATCATCTTCCTTCAGATCCTCAAACAATTTGTCAAATTCACTTTTAAGCTGCATAAATGAACACAAAAATTGCAATTAAAATTACTGCAATTAAAAATAACCTCACTAAATAATCAATTACTATTAAATTACAATTACCTGTCATATAGTAATCAGTATAGATAGGTCTACCACTTTAGACCTGATTTGCTGGAATATGTTTGTTAACTACTGCTGTATAAAAATTAAGTTCAGTTTTTCCAAGACAAACACATGCCAATACAAGCAAGAGCTTGAGAAGGGATGGCTAAATATATTCACATCCTTGTACAACACTCACTAAAGTAACTACTTCACTCTAATTTGAAAGAGCAAAAAAAAGCAAAACCAAAACCAAACCACCACCCAACCCTTCACGTATAACCCTGGGCCAAAGCTGAAGATAAAAAGTCTGGAAGTCTGATTTTATTTTCATTTGAGAACTTAACATATTTGTTATCTGGTAAAGCATTAGGACAGAGAAAAGAAAACACACCACCACAACAATGTAAAAAAATTACCGAACAAGCAAAACCTCCCAAAATTACATGGGACTCAAGGCTGTCACAGCTAAAACGTCTGCTTACAGTATAAAAATGAAAAAGCTCAAAAGTTCAAGATGACTTCAAAGCAAATCTGTGGTTCAGAAAAGAAAAAAAAAGCAACATACTTCCACTTCACAAGCACTGTTTTATTAATGAAAAAGTTAAAGGCCCCCACTGTTAAAATTCCAACTTCCAGGTGTTTAAGTATGAAATGCAAACCTGTTCAGTTGTCAACTGCACAGCAGCATGAACTGGAGCACTGTAACTCGGACCAGCTCTCCCAGAAATCCACTTTGATCCAAAACCACATTCTGAACCTACTGCCATTAAAAAAGATAGGATTTTAAAACACAACAATATGATGACTTCCCAATCTCAACCTTCACTGGCTCATAAGTAACAATGCTGCTAAGATCGTGGGCTGTAAGACAGTATCTTTCACCATTTGTCTTTTAGCCTCAATTTATCCTTTACTTTAAATGGGCCACAAAGGCTTTCCACAAAGCTTCCTAAGACTCACAGGCAATGAGCTATGGGTTGGGATCCTTCGAGATGGCAACCGTGTTTCTTAAAAATTGTTGTTACATGAAATTTGACTTGGTAACAGTATAATGACTGATAACGCAAAATGCTTTTTCACTCCAAGCTCTTTTTCTGTTAGCTATGCGCAATAGAACCTATAAGATAAAAACTGAAATCTTCCTATATGTAAAACAGATCTATCCCTCACCAAGCGTTTATTTCTGCACACATCCTTACTCCTGACCACCACTGCTTTCACAAAGCCTAGTTCCAGGAGCACAGGTGCTTTTTGTGCAAGGCTGGCTCTGCAAAGCATCAGGTCTGCTAAGCTTATTTGTTCAGAGACATCTCATCTCTATTTGCTCACACCTCACTAGTAGGATACACATCCTAGCACTCTGCTAAAAAGCAGCACTGTCCCTGAAACACTCACCCTATGAAAGGGTCTAACTTGTTTCTTAAAAAAATTTTTTTTCAAGTCTGGAGAAATGCAGGGAATCATTATGGATTTTTAAGGAACTTAGGGAATCGAGTATATTTCTGAGGTTGCTTAAATGCCTCTCCAATTGCTGGCTGGTAACATAAAAGATAGGACACAAAAGTATACTTCCTATGAAGTTTAAAATTAATAGCTGCGGGCTCTGCATTATTCCCCAACTAAGTTAAAAAATAATTTTGTGAATTGCAGGACTATGATGAGGATTAAGCCCTTAAACATTTCTTCCAACCAATGGCAAGTTCAATCTGAATATTTTAAAAAGGAAAAACCCCCAAAAGTTCAAGACTTACCTTTCAGAGGAGGAGCCAATTTAAATCCATGCCTTTTTAGCTGATCTAGCACTGCTTCCTTGCTTTCTTCTCTTCCCCAAAAGCTCATTTGTACAGGCATAGTAAAGGCATTTTTTGCTCCGTAAGGGACAACCCTGATAAAAAGCAGGAAAAAAAACCCACAGCAGTAATCTTTTAATTGTTTAATTTTGTATAATAAACCTTGTTATTTCTTCAGCAGTAGGTATTCCAAAGTGCTTATTTTCATCAAAACACAGAATGTTCCAGATAGGTGTTAGTACTCATACTGCGTAAACCTTTTACATGAACCACCACATGCAGTTAATTTAATAGTTCCACAACAATCTTTAAGGAATTTGCTCTCACTAGTGTCTCTACATTTTATCATATATGGGAAAGAATGAACTGTATGCAAGTAGTTCAGCAGAAGAATAAAGAGTCTGAAAACACAAAGCTTTAATCATATTACCAAAAGCTGTCATTTCTGTCAAAAGAGAACACTTATAAATAGTTTACAGAATTTGCTAGTGTAGCAACAAAAAACATTTCCATTATTTATATTCATGGAACCAAAAGCATAATCGTCACACTTACCCTTCAACTAAAGCTAGTTTGTTGTCCATAATGCCTGCCAATGCTGCTGCTAGTTCTTTTTTTATATGGCCTACCTGGTCTCCATTCACATTATTTACTTTCACTGCATTTTTATCATAAGGATTATTGGGCTCTCTCTGAAGTGCAACCATTTCATTGTTATTAACCTAACAAAGCAAAACAAACAAACGCCAGAGCACATTCATTTAGTTGCAAATTATTTGCAGAAATATCTAATATACATTTACTTAAATACCGTGAAGCTTAAAGATTAATTTGGTATAGCATTCTGTTCAGCCAGTCTAATAACCTACTACTTACTCAAAAATACCAAAAGCATTACAGAAGAGGCACCTGATAGATGTCAGCAATTTCAAAAGTATTCCTGGGAGCAACTACCTTCAACTGCTAACACAATTTGTAAGGGAATAAACATCCCTTTTTGTCCCTGTAAAGAGTTCAAAGACCTATCTAATTTCTTGTTTTCAGTCATTTTCATTTGCCTTTTGTGGGTGAGCAGAGCTACCAAATAACTAAACCAGGTTTGAAAGCTTGCTACCTTAATTAAATTTTGAATTAAAGTTTTAGATTAAGTACTTCCCGTGAAGAACATCAAATACAGCAAGTTAGGGAAAAAAAAAATCTATCAAAATTATACTCGGTCAAAAGTTCTAGGAATTTCTGAAATTTAATTAAACGTATTTTTTCTGAAGCTGACAACTTTTTCTTCTGCTTTATAATTTATCATGCACTTACAATCCCTGTGTAGTATCGTAATCCAACAACACTTCCTCGCAAAGTGCCATATAAGATAGCTGAGTCTGTATCCTCCTCCGTTCCAGAAGTGTCACCTACAGAGAGGAAGTCTTCCAACCCAAGACTAGAGTAAAAGTCAGAAGAGGAAAAACGGGAATAGTTTCTTTCTCCTCTGCAGATGTTATACTGAGAGCATCCTCTCGCAGAATCTCTGCAGAAAGACAAAGTGTGAAATATTTGACAATTAATAATAATTATTATTATTTCCTTGTAATCTATTTTACCCTTTTATACAAGGCTACCTATAAATCCCAGTTTTACAATTTTAGTCAGATATTTACCTGGAAACATTCAAAAAAAGTTTTGTATTAGGAGAAAACTTTGTCTGCCATTTTTTAATCCCTAATAAATTAGTTTAAGCCAATTATAATAAAGAGTTGACAACTTAACTGACTAAACTACGGTATTTGTGCATTCCGCTCTACCTTCCCTCACGGATTATTTTTGTCAACAACATTATGAATTCTCCAGATTTAGTTACATCTCTAATTACACCTGGCACAGCAAAATTTCCATGTATTTTCCTAACACAAATTTTTCTCATCTAAGAAAAAGGTTAAAAAAACCCCCGTTTGTAACTTATTAACTCTGTATAACTTCATGCCTATATCCACAGAAGCTGAAATGCTAGAATAACTGTTCCCTACATATTTATTAAGCTTACCTTCACACCTTGACATCTATTACTAATACTTTATAATAAACTTCAGAGATAATCAGCTACTCCAACCTAACCCAGGTAATTACACTATGTATCTCTAATACAAACTTCCATCGGCCAGGTTCCCCTTTTGGTGAAGAGATACACCTAGTTAACTCACGTTATTGCACACGAAGAGATGGAAACATCTCTGGCCATGCATTTAATACATGTTTGAGTGAAGATCGACATACTAACAATTGTTTTAATCAAGTAATATGCAACAATAAAATCTCAAAACAAGTTTTAACTCATACATAATAACCATGACCTTTGGTATATCCCAAAACTACCCTACTGTGTTGCTGGATTAATTTAAGAGTACTGCCAATTAAAATAATTACTCTCCGTATACTAGTCATTCAGAGCTTGGCATAGTAAACTTTGGTTTCTTTTGCAAATGATATCTAAAGTTACTGTATAATCGGCATTCCATTTTCTCTGGCAGAACCAAACAGCAGTTTGAGGCTTTGCTCGCAGATGAGCCAGCGAGGGGTTAACCAGAAGCCATTTTGCCACTGCCCTACTGAAAACC
>NW_008795907.1:670118-674695 GCF_000699145.1 Aptenodytes forsteri | reverse complement strand
CCCCGGCCGTGAACCGGCGCCCGCGCTCCAGACCCGACAACGGCAACCACCAATCCCTGCCAGAGACCCCAGAGACTCCAAAGACGTTGGCCAATGAAGGCACTGCGGACAGGAAGAGGGCGCCTTTTTGCCCACCCCTCCCCGCCTGCCCCGTGCGCCAGCAGCCTTCCGGCGGCGCGGAGCCGGGGAGGGGGCGGCTGCGGCGCCGCGACCCAGAGCCACCCGACAGGCGGGTCACGCACCCTTCTCTCCGGGGTGCCCGGCCCTACCAGCACGCCATGTAAACTTTATCAGACAAGTGGCAGTGTTAAAATAATCTATTTACAGCGGTAGAGAACATCTGCGATTAACCGTAAGTTACAGACAAGGAAATGTTTAGGAGTTCGCAGAGACGCCAAGAAACTGAAAGAGGGTGCAAAGGGCAAAGCATGGGGTTGTCAGAATACCATTTTCTGAAAGTTCATCTTGTAATAAGAATCTGATTTAGAAAGTAGCATCTCAAATACACTAAACAAGATAAAAGCATATGGTACACTACCTTACACAGAAATAGTACATTGTTGAGAATCGTTGAAGTATCCATGTGTGAACTCATCAATTGTTGCCATGGTCACTGATAATTAAAAGCATTTATATCCTTGCAGGATAGAGCCTGCTGAAAAATACTTCATGTCACTTAAGTGAAACCACTCTGAAGCTTTCTACAGCTTCTCCCAAAAATTGTAACCAAATGAGCTGTAATTGAAGTCAAATAAGATACTTGCTGTAACCCACAACAGATGAGGAAAACAATTTTTCTTTTTCATTGGCCTACTGTTAAAAAAAAAAAGACGAGTTTTACAGCTTTCTTTGCTAAAAACTGAATACATTTACCCACCATTCCAGGGTTCCGTTCTATTCCATTAAATAACTGAAAATAAATACTACTACAAAGTCACTGAGGCAGCCACTGCTATCCATTGAAAGAAATGTTTTGTCAAAAAGGGATTTATGCAGCAGTCTTCTTGGATAAACCTGGATGCTAGATGAGAGAAAATTATATAGTTTTGTCTAAAGATGCAGGTTAATGTAAAAAAAACAACCAAACAAAAAAACACGAACAACAACAACAACAAAAAGAAACCCAACTCCCAGCTTTTCAACTACTTATCCTTAAAACTTTGCCAACAAATTTTGTATAAGGATTATCATCGGGGCAAACTGTCCCAGCATTAAAATCGAATGCATCATATGTATAAATTCATTGGCTTATAATAGATTTGCCAGACTAACTTGGTCAGAAGCAAAGACAGTAAAAGAAAACCCAGATTGTTAGATTGATTTTTGACAGAATTTTCTTCTATGTGAATACGTAATTTCTCCTCTTTAGATTTATACAGATATTGCCATGGTCCTAGATAGTTTTAAGAATGACTTATTCCATCTTTTAGAAGCCAACTTTAACTTCAGTCTACAGAGATCTTTCAAACAGAAGTGTAGTTTTCTAGGCAAGACCCTGTTTTTCATTAAATTACTGACACATTCTCACAGATTCAGTGGTTCAAGATGGAGTTTAAAATCCGTCCATGTACTTGTTTTGGTCAGTGCAAAGTTGCAGGTCACAAATACCAAAATAAAACTCCTATTATAGCTTTTATAATTAAAGCTATATACTTACAAGGAAAACTATAAGAAGACAGGGTTCTAGGAAACTGTTTATTGGACTTTTTTTGGATTAAAAAAAAATGATAGAACATCCTCCCATAAGGACTTGCACATTCATCAAAACCAAAAGTGACAGAGTTCATTTACAGTAATTTTCAGAAGCTCTTCTGCAAACTGAACCGGTTCCCATTTGCTTCCTAACTCTTAGGCAATGCATGTGGCAGATTCAAGAGAATCCTACTCTTGGGCAAGCCAGGAGACCTGGGACGTGGAGTCTAACACTGAGCTTCGAACGTCCACAGTTCCGTGAAAACCTACAACAGAGAATGTCTTGCAGTCAGAAATACTAAAACTTGCACAGTTCACTGCGCTCTCCCTTTCACATATAACTTTGGTATTTAAGATTGCTACACATTTGAACAGGAACAATTTTAAATATCAAAAGCCTTTCAGAAACAAATTCTTTTCTTCATTCATTTATACTGTTTATTATCCCTATACTGTTTCCTCATACTCCCCTCCCCCTGTAATTTTTCTTCCTTCATACGAAGCTTGCAAGATTTTTGTTATCCTCTCTTGAATATACCAGAAACACAGACTTAAGTCATCTATAAAATAATAGCATATTCCAGTCTGGTTATTTTCCAATCTGATATGATCAATATGGCTGAGACCACAAAGATCAGCACACACCATAGCCTATAAAAGGTTAGGTATAGCAGCTTGTGTCCTGCCTGTGTTTTCAAAAAGGCTGTATTATCTGCATCAGGAGTTCAGTATCTACAGACAAAATACCCGGCAGTGATGGAATATCAAGTTCCTTCAGATTTTTTCAAGGGACTTTTTTTTATCATAATTTCTCTTGAAGAATACATGAAAAAGGCTGAATACAGTCCCTCTTAGAGGCTCTATACTACAGCCAATATTTTTGAGAACTTACTTTCTCAGACTCCTTTCCTAAAGTGAAAGGAGTGGTCTACAATGATGCCTCCTCTCATTTCTCCCTTTGTTGACGCTAAACATTTATTCCATCATTACCATAAGATGGCAATGCTGCATAGACCTATTTTTTCTCTTCTGTGCCACAGTCATTGCTACATGTGTAGGATAACTGCCTTTTAATAAAGATTTATGTCCATGATGACTCAAGGTGAAAAATCTTCCTGAGCTCACATGACCTATCAGGCTAGAATGGTTAAGATGTACAACAAATTCTGTAACTAAGATTATATAAAGGAGTTTGACATGTATAAAAGGATAGTAGGAAGAGTTGAACACAGTCAAGTCAGTCACTGGTAAATGGATAATTTTATAGTTTAAATTTAAATGTTATCTTGGCATGTATCTGCACAACTCTTCCCAGCAGAGAGTAGAACTAATGGCCCCACAAAAGTTTTGCCAGTAAAACATGGAATATAGCTTTGTGCAGAATTCTAAACACCAAAGTTCATGAGAATTAAATTTGATCAGCTTTAGTTAGGCAGTGATAAGGAATAAAAAATGTGCATTATGAAAGGCCTAAAAGAGCTTGGCTTACTTAGTGTACTAAGACAAAGACTGAGAAATAGGATATGATTAATTTTTATACACATATCAACAGAGCAAACCACTGAGAGAGGAAAAGGATTATATAACCTAACTAAAATTGTTCACATGAGCACAAATTATTGTAGCTACTCATACATACATTTAGATCAGAAATAAATAGAAAAGATACTAACATAAATAGTTGGGTTCTAGATAACCCTTCCAGAAGGAATGAGACCAAAATAAATGGTTATCTTTGAGATCAATTTATAATAGGAATTCTGTGACATAGCTGCCTCTGTCAGCAGGGAACCGCGCTCAGTAAGTCAGCATCAATGACATACCAGTAAATCTAAGAAAATTAGTAAATCCCCATAATTTGGTATTCTCAGCAAGCCAATGGTCTGAAGATGCAGGAAGGCACATATCTGAGTCTTGAGACAGAGTGAAATAGATCTATGGGTCGCTATGAGAGAAAACAGTAGGCATCTTGGGAGTATGGTAGAGCTCAAAGCGTATAAATCATTCTGTGGAAGTGCTTTTCTCACCTTCGCTTACAGGAGGAGTCCAGAGCAACTGGCTCACAAGTTGCTCCAATAAGCAGTGCAAGTTACATGGAATGGACAAGGGCCTCTGTCCCTGCTGTGATTCAGACCAGCTTGAGCTATTGTCACATTGGGCAGGAATTTGAGGACTACACACCAGATTTGCCTAGCAGTAATTTGACCCTAACATATTCATGCATCCCTAAGGAATGAAAAAAATCATCTTCTTGTGAGGGACTTAAAAGCAAACAAGTTAACAAGCTAATCTGGTTTTATGAAATTATAAAGGTGGCAGTGTTAATCTTTGCATGTTTTCCATTATACTTAGAAAAACCCAAAGCACTGCAATTAGAAACACATCAGCTTAGGCTAGTCTCATGCTTAACATGAATTAAGCATCACTCCACTGGCTTCAATGAATTAATAGCAATTTCTTCATCTTAATTTTTACCAGTTCTTATTGTTAACAGCAAACCTGTCATTTGCTTTTCTTTGGGGTTTTGGTTTATTTTTGTTGGTTGGTTGGTTAGTTTAGGGTTTTGTGTTTGGGTTTTTTTTCTGAGAAAAATAAAAGATAAACTGCTATATTGCTTTTGGTGAAAAGAACAAGATGCAACTGATTGATGTTAGATGCTTCGCTTCACAAATGTGTGGTACATTTATTCTAAGTGGAACCTCATTTGAAGTAGTCTCTACAAAGCCTGTTTTATTCTAAATCATGCTATACTCTTATACAGTTTAACAAGAACAATAAATTAAAAGCATTAGTTTTAGCTAATTTCACTACTGATTTAGCCACTCTTTCTGGTAAAAATGAAAATGAGGTAATCCCATTGTTTTCCTTGCTTAACAGTAAAAAAA
>NW_008795907.1:667000-670071 GCF_000699145.1 Aptenodytes forsteri | reverse complement strand
TTTGGGGTTGTTTTTTTTACAGTTTTATACTTAACACAGGAAATACCGTTAATTACTGCACAGAGTACCTTGTTTTGCCTGCCAATTACAAAACTGTAACATAAGGAAAGGTCAAGAAATTAATAAATTAATGTAAACAATGTTAGTAATGTTAACAATATTTTAATCACTGTAATTTCCACTGTAAGAGGGAATATGTTTTAAAAACCAGTATGTTAATATTGTACTCTATCATCTTGATGCAGCTTAGAATAAATAGGAGTAGCAATTTTCTTATAAAAAATTCTACACTACAAAGGAATAGATAACAAGTATTCGATCTTAAGGGTTATTATTTATTTATTAGTATAGCCTATATGGTAAGAAAGTTTGATGAATCAACAAGAGGTACTGATTAATAGAACTCCACAGTGCTATTGGATTTACTTGCATTTTATAGCCTAACAAGGAAGATGTATAACCTCCCCGTTGCAAACCAGTGTAACCTTCAAAAATGCTTGCTTTAGTAATTGCATTTGTGGCTTCCTCTTTACTAGATGTGCTAGTTTATAGTATTTTTATACTGTCCTCCTGTTTGTAAATTCTCTAGATTTCTAATAATTCACTAATTACTAGTGAATTATAATAACTCTTGAAAACTCTCTGCCAATTAAGGCATACTCTATTTGTGAGCAATTCTATGTTTCTCCAAACAGGATGCTCAGCATTTGAATGATACTAAATAGTTTTGATAAGGAGGAAGGGCCCAAGCAGCGTCTTGCCTAAAGATATGTTAAAATGTATTAGACATACTGATGAAAAGTTAAGAATGATATACTCGTAAGTGTTGTCGCTAACTAGGAAGTCACTGGAAATAATGATACTCCAGGAATGATGGTGTGCTAAAAATGATGTCATGGCCACTTTTGCCCTCTACAATTTTAATCCCTATCCCATCTCGGCCTGTACCCAAAGTCCCATTTTAGTGCAGGAGAGTAAATAATAGGCCTTTATTACTAGCTCCAAACCACTGGCTGATGGTTTACACCAATATAGGAATAATTTACAGATAAAATAGTAAGAAAATTAAAATGTATAAATAGAAGTTTTAAAAAAATGTGAAAGGACTTGCAAGAGGAAATAGATGGGGAGGGGGCAGGGAAAAAAGAAAAAAAATCTTAGCCAAAACATCTGAAGACCCTCAATGGGTTTAGAGACCCAATATAATAAGGACATAAAATTTTATTCTAATATAAAGTCTGTCAACCTTTAATAGTTCAGTGTATTTCGGGATTCAAACAAACACATGTACAATTCAGATGCAAATGCACAGATGTGCAAGAGCACATCTCTATCAGATGCAAGTTGCACAAGAAAAACCAGAGCACTGAAGTTAAGGGCACTATCACTTTCAGAAACTTACACATATTGCCTTGGTATATTTCTATTACATTAAGACAATGATGTCTAAACAAAACTAAAGGTATTGCCCCTTCAAAGCTTGTTTTCTGCCCCACATGCGCTGAGGGGCCGGTCCAAAAAGGGCCACCTTTGACGTATTATCTGTCATTTATACTGAAAACCACCATCATTTAAAGTCACCTCCATAACTTCTTCAGAAAAGCTACTGACAGAAAGAGCTGTAAGATGATACTTGATCGTTTTCAAATAATCCAGTGCAATTTTAATTTTTTATTAATATATTAGAAGTAGAACATAAAGAAACCTTAATTTCAGTAGGTTATTCATAAAAAGAAAACCCCGAAGATAAAACGGATAAACTGTTCACAAGCAAATGTGCCCCCCCCGTCTTTGTTTGTTTTCCAAACTAAATACGGGATGGCATTCAGTTCAAGGGCTGTTTCAAGACTTCTCAGCACTGTAGACAACATATCATTTTCCCTGTCTCCCTTCCAGAAAAAGGAAAGGGATGGAGCAGGGAGAAAAAGCAGCGGTGACAAGCCTAGGAGACTCTGGCTCGCTGCACCAAAGAAAAGATGATTCAAAGGGAAGATGCAAATGCTGTTGCTGCCGAGTGGTGCCATCTTTGTCTCAGAAAGGGCTTCTGCCCAACATCTGATTCTTCCCAGTCTGGTTTTCCAGGCTTTATAGGACTGAAGCTACAACTTTACACAAGAAAGTGCCTACACTTAGAGCTGGCCCTTCTAATGCAATATTTATGTAAAATAATTCAAACACAGATTTTTTTCACTCTCGAGAAATTTTACCAACTTTTGTACTTCAAAATGGAGTTACAGCTCACACAATAGAAAGCAATGATTGTGTGGGTGTAAATCAGCATAAAGAACTGGACACAGTAAAGTGTCTGGCACCTTTAAAAATGAGGACAATAAATAAAGCCAAAATGAGCCTATTTTTCAGATTACTCTGGTGTTTCTAAAACTGCATCTTAAACAGACTCCTTAGTCGCACTGCTAAAGATAAGCTTCAGGATGGATGAAGCACCACCACCGATAGAATTACGTTCTCTTTTATCATGGCAATCTTCATTATAGGCCTACCTCTTAAAACTCTCCTGTCCTGGGCTTTAAACTAACTCTAAGCCCAAAGTCAGATTTCAACCATAAACTAGGTCACCCTTAGTACATAATTAATTTGTCTTTGCAAGCCTTTTCATGCAGCAGGCTTGAAAGGCTCCATAATAAAGGAAGTACTTCAGCCTCTGGTATCTCTGACTTTAAATATAACCTCACCACTAGCACCAGTCTCAACTTAGGATACGATTATATGTGTGTGAGGTAGTAATCTTATTTGCTCACTCCTACTCCTCTACACGTTAAAGAACTTAGCAATAAACCAGCCTAATCAACAACCTAACCAGAGATACATACATCTATTTAAATTATGTACAAAATATCATCTGTAAATGAAAGCAAGTAATGCTATAGATCTCCTTCAGCTCAGTATCATAGCAGTATTGACCCTATAAAACTAACAGAAATTTTAAATGGTAAAAATCCTATTGTTAGATTCTTGAGTACAACTGGGAAAAATCTGTTTAGTAAGAATATGGCCATACTTGCACCAGTTTCCGGGTGTCGTGGTTTAACCTCAGTCGGCAACTGAGCACC
>NW_008795907.1:658882-666672 GCF_000699145.1 Aptenodytes forsteri | reverse complement strand
AAGTCCTTGACTAGTGTAAGCATTGCCTAGCAACAACTAAAACATCGGTGTGTTATCAACTTTGTTCTGTCCTAAATCCAAAACACAGCACTGTACCAGCTACTAGGAAGGAAATTAACTCTATCCCTGCTGAAACCAAGACAGCAGGTATAAACTGCTTTTCTAAAAAGGTTAAAAAAAAAAAATTCAAAACAATAGCAGGAACCAGGCATTGATCTCAGTTTTAAATTGCTCCCTCAGATGTAGCTTTAAATGCAATTGGTGCTAAATTATGGAAAACCTCATAAAAAATTGCATAAAACTTGCATTGGAACAACTAAGATCTCATAGAAAAATATGCTAGCTTCCATCTCTAAAAAAAAAACAACAACAAAACACTACTGAGTTTTGTAGCTTCTTTTGAAAGGTTTTGTTTTCTCCTAGAACCACAGATACATAGCCTGTATTTTTCAGAGAAACAGAACTTAACTACCCCCAATAACCTGAAATCAAACCTTGTGGGCAGACCCCTGAAACAGAGAACATCTTTTGCCCAGCACAACATTTTTTAAATACAGGGCAAGGATACAGTTTACAGGAACAGAATGTGAATAGGTTGACATTTATAATAACACGTGGAATTTCTTTTCCCATTTCAACTTTCAGGCAGCTCTCTCAACAAAGTAAGCTTTTTCTTCAACTTTCATTCACTCTGTCATAAAGATAATAATCTAAACTGAATCTTTCTATTGTACAAGGCTGTTAATAAGTTATGCCTAAGTTTAAAAAAAAGTCTCTATAGAAAAAAAAAGGACTATTTGATTGTAATGCCTTCCTGTCCAATCTTGACTAGAAGCACATTAAAATAAATGAAGACTTCTAGCTAGACTTCTGTGAGATTTCTGTTGGCCTGTTAGGCAGAACTAACGGTATAGAAAAATTCTTCTCTGCTGCTAGTCAAAAAATTCATACGGCATTCCACCAGGAAAAACCTCCATGCAGGAATGCTACATGGGGAGCATTACAGGGGATATGTTGACCACTGGAAAAGAAGTAAGTTTTGACAGAAAGGGAACAGCGAAAGAGGAAAGAAAGGGGGAAAAAACCCCAAACCACCTGTGGCATGGCTGCTACTCCAGAAAGCAACTGAGTGTGCTCACTTCAACTCTGGACATCCACCTTCACCTATCCAGCTACCGGTCTTTTTCTGCCAAGAGGGATTTCCAGGCTGGCAGAGGTCTCCCCTCCCCGTCCGGAGCTGCGCGAGGTACTCATGCCGTTCCCCTGACAGGCAGCAGCCTCCTCGCGGCCTCGAAAACGGCCGTCACAGAAGCGCGCTGCAGTCAAGCCGGCGCTTCGCAGCCGTCCCCACCTCCAGCCACTGGCCCCAGCAGCCTCCAGAGCCGGTGCAAGCGCAGCCGCCCACGGCGAGCCGGCGTTGGACTTTCCCCACAGCCCTCACGACAGAGGGTACCCCCACCCCGCCCTGAGGCGCCTCCCGACAGCCCAGTTCAGCGCCTCGAGCTGAGCCCCGCACCCACTGCGGCTCGAGCCCCGCCCTCTGCAGCCAGCCCTGCTCGCGGGCTTCCAGGAGAGCATGCGGCAATCATCACCCCACGTGGGGAGAAGAGCGCCCTCGGCTAATCAGCGGTCTCCGTTCGCCTCTGGACGGCCCGGGTAACAGCCAATAGGGAGCCAGCAGGCGAGGGCGTGGGGCTCGAGGCGGTTAGCCGTCGACAGTTGGTGCTGCTCGGCAGGCGGCGGTGGACCTGGTGCGGGGCAGCCGGAGCTCCTCAGCTTAGCAAGGCATCATGGTGGGGAACGGGATCCTCGCGGCTGGGGAGAGGAAGGGTATTTGGGAGCGCTTCTGCTGCGGCAGTCTGGGGGGTTAATGACTGCACGTGCTGCGGCAGGACTTGCGGGCAGTCTCTGCGTGAAGTCCCCGCGGTAGCGGCAAGGCAGAAGGATCGGGGAGGAGGAGAGAAATTAGCGTAGGAGTTAGTTCAGGGGAGGCGAGGCATAGAGACTGGCCGGCGGCTAGTAAGACGAGACGCGTAGAAAAGCAACGGAAGCCTGTTCGTAGTGGGCGCCTCCCGCGCGGGGAGGTGAGGGGCAGACTGCAACGCGGCCCAGGCGGCAGAGAGACGTCGGGAAAGAGCATGGCAACAGCCACGCGGATCGTTCCGCCATTTCTGGGTTGTCGTGGCGTGCAAAGCCGTAGAGGCTTGCGCGTAGCCAATCGGCGGGGAGGGGCACGGCCGGCAGCCCGCGGCGTGGCACCGCGTGCTCCTGAGAGGGCAGTGGTGAGGGGGCGGGAGTGGTGGCTGTTGGTAGGATCCTCTCGCGCCGGCTGTGGGAGCAGCATGGCAGTTACGCACCAGGGAACGGGAAGCAGGCGGTGTGAAAGCTTTGGAAACTTGGTGCCCACTGAGTGGAAGCGGAAGTAAGCACAGAGTTAGTCTCGCTGGCAAAAGACTTCTGACAGAACCACGGGGGTGAGAACTAAAACATGGAATCAAGGATACAAGTTTTGATGAAGCTATCAAGAGAACAGGAAAGAGCAGCCCAGACACCCTACTTTTTCTTTTCCACCTCTGCTTTTTCCTAGATATACTGTAACAGTAAGCTAGAAAAACAGCTTATTTCCATCTCGGGTGTAAGACAAAATCGAGGTATTGAGAGATTAAAGGTACAGGGCACGGTTGCTTAGAATCAAAGGAGCTGGCTAAAAATGGGCAGATGACATTTGATTGGGACTCTCGGATGATTTCACAGAGGAACTCAAATATGTATGAGTTGGCAGGGGCTAGATATCGCTATGCTTATTATAAAGGAAAACGTACTAAGTGGTCCTGTGCAGGAAAGATTCCTGCAACAGTTACCCAGTATATGATTTGGCAACAAATCAAGGACATTTGGGGATATTACATAAAGAATTCTTCCAAAACTCAAGGAAGGTGAAAAAGACACTAGGCAGAATACTAAAGATATAATATATGTGGCAGCATGGTAAGGGATGATGAATTTGTATTGACCCTATGTGTTCATAGAGACTACGTTGTCTTTAAGATCTTCCAATATTCTCAAAGTCAGCCCAGGTCAACTAAGGTGAGTAGAGTCTTGCCAGCAGCAGCAGGCAACTCGATCAGTTAAATTGTCACTCGAGCAACCAGGAAATACTGCAGCAGAGAAATATCATGGAAGGATACAGCCCACAGATAGCTAGTTATTATGAGAGTAAAATATAGAAGACAGGTAGCTCCATATCTCATTATTATTGTTCTGTTTTTAATTTGCAGCGTGAATGCATATCCATCCACGTTGGTCAGGCTGGTGTTCAGATTGGCAATGCATGTTGGGAATTGTATTGTCTTGAACATGGGATCCAGCCTGATGGTCAAATGCCTAGCGATAAAACTATCGGAGGTGGAGATGATTCATTTAACACTTTCTTCAGTGAGACAGGAGCTGGTAAACATGTTCCCAGAGCAGTGTTTGTGGACCTAGAGCCAACCGTAGTTGGTATGTACCCAACATTAAAGATCTTCAGTGTAAAAGTGAAGATTCCCTACAGTCTTTTTTGTTTGTTCAGAACACTATAGATTTTAAAAGATGTGTGTCTGGATGCCATTTTGCCATTTGAGGTTATTGTTATTTGAAATAAATTAAATAATGGTCTACAGGTAACAACATTTGGAAAACATTAGAACTTTTTTACAGTTTGGATAATCTTTAGACTGCTGCACTGCATCCAGAGTTTTGTTGTCTGTACTTGTAATCAAGTACATCTTGTTTGTACTTGTAATGTAGTTTTCTAAGTGACCTCTCTGGTCTCAGGTACAAATGCTGCTTTGTGAGTGCCTGATGTTTTCCCCTAAACAAAGGGGCTGAAGTTGTGCCAACTTCTTAGGCTAGTCAGACAAGCTGCGTATAGTCAGGGATGCTGTTTACACTCTTGACGTGCACTTGGTGCGTAGTCACTAAGCAGTACACGTACAACTGAACAGATCAAATTTATGTTGTGGTATTTTGTTTCTTTGTAGATGAAGTACGTACAGGCACATATAGGCAGTTATTCCATCCTGAGCAGCTCATTACTGGGAAAGAAGATGCAGCCAATAATTATGCCAGAGGCCATTATACCATTGGAAAAGAGATTGTTGATCTAGTGCTAGACCGCATTCGCAAACTGGTAGGAATTCATGCTACAAGTCAGTATTAAAAATAATTGATATAGCTCTATAGCTATCTATAAGGATGGGTTGCTATGTTTTTTCCCTAAGAATTTTGTGCATAATTGATTGTTTAAAACAAAAGAAAACAAAACTCCCCTCCCCCCCCCAGTTAAATAAAAATTCAGTCAGTAAAACTTAAAATTCTGTAGGCTCTGAAATACCATTATTTGAAAGTATTTTAAGGATACCTCAGAAACATATTATAAAAGCCTTAAACAAGTGTAACAACGTTGTTATACTTTTTTGTTTGTTTGTTATTTTCAGTTTGAATCATGCCATTATGTGTCATGCAAAATATTTCTAGTACCCTGAACCTCAGGTTTTGGTTGAATGCTTAGCAATTTTAATTACTTCTCGAGTTTTTTTTATCTTGACGTTGCACTGTGAGAAACTCATGTAGGATGATATGATTCAAAGTGAAATAGTGATTGTCTATTTAAAATTACAAAAATAAAACCCCTCTTGATTTCAACATCTACTTGATACTTGCTGAAAGCTAGAATTGGAACATAACAGATTCTTAAAGCTGTAACCCAGCTGTAATTTATAGTGACTTGTCACAGTAGTGCACAGCTGCTCTTGCTTACAGTAGTATTAAAATGGCATCAAAGACAATAAAGCAACTTTTAAATACTAAAATACTCCTATTCAGAAAAAGTTATGCAGAGGCATAACTTTTGAGTAAAAGACACGCAAGAAAAAAGGAAGACCACCTTTCAAGAATGCTGGGGTTTTATTACAACAATCTAAAACTAACAAACTTAAGAAAGAAATGCTTTTGAATGATTATTTTAATACTGCTTTCTCCAAAATCATCAATAACTTTTTTTTTTTCTCCCACTTTTTTCCCACCCCATTATAGGCTGATCTGTGCACAGGGCTGCAAGGTTTCCTTATCTTTCATAGTTTTGGAGGAGGCACTGGTTCAGGGTTTGCATCTCTGCTCATGGAAAGGCTCTCTGTTGACTACGGCAAAAAATCTAAACTAGAGTTTGCGATTTATCCAGCACCGCAAGTTTCCACTGCTGTAGTGGAACCTTACAACTCAATTCTAACTACCCACACAACATTAGAGCATTCAGACTGTGCCTTCATGGTAGATAATGAAGCCATTTACGATATATGTCGTCGTAACCTTGACATTGAACGTCCTACTTATACCAATTTAAACCGATTAATTGGGCAAATTGTTTCATCCATCACAGCTTCGCTGCGTTTTGATGGAGCCCTCAATGTAGATCTGACAGAATTTCAAACTAACCTTGTTCCATACCCACGAATCCATTTCCCCCTGGTAACATACGCCCCTGTCATCTCTGCTGAAAAAGCGTATCATGAGCAGTTGTCTGTGGCTGAAATTACCAATGCTTGTTTTGAACCAGCCAACCAGATGGTAAAATGCGACCCTCGCCATGGCAAGTACATGGCCTGCTGTATGTTATATAGAGGTGATGTTGTTCCCAAAGACGTCAATGCAGCTATTGCTACTATCAAGACTAAACGTACCATTCAATTTGTGGATTGGTGCCCAACTGGATTCAAGGTACTTACACAGCTTCTTAAGTGCTTGATGTTTGAATTACTAGGAATTGTATAGTACTGAGAGGTAACAGTCATTCTGCAATGTTGTAATGTCCCTGTTAAATATTTTGATGAAGTACAAAATTACTGTAAGCTATTTCATTTGTTCATAACCGTGTTGATTTTTAATTGTTAACAGAAATAAGTCTTTAAGCCTTAGCACTCATAAGGAAAGTTTTCATTTGTTTTCTTGAAGGTGGGCATTAACTACCAGCCTCCAACTGTGGTGCCAGGTGGTGACCTTGCAAAGGTGCAGCGCGCTGTGTGTATGCTGAGTAACACAACTGCTATTGCTGAAGCATGGGCTCGCCTCGACCACAAATTCGATCTCATGTATGCTAAGCGTGCCTTTGTACATTGGTATGTTGGGGAAGGAATGGAGGAAGGAGAATTCTCTGAAGCCCGGGAAGATCTGGCTGCCCTCGAGAAAGATTATGAAGAAGTTGGTGTAGACTCAGTAGAAGCAGAGGCTGAAGAAGGAGATGAATATTTAGAAAACTGAAGTCTGGAAAAAATTATTCAAAAAAAAAAAAAAAAAAAATTGCAGAACCCTGTTCACTTGTTTGATTGTTTTCAAATAAAGTTTTAAAGGTTCTACCTTCTATTTTTTTCTTCTTTATGTGTATACTCACTAAGGACGGACCGTTTGAGATTGCAGGTTTTGGTAGCATCTAGTCATGTGCAAATTATAGAAGAAATCAGGAAATTGTGCGATCCCAACATGTTGTGAGATACACTCGCTTTGATTTTTGGTTCTCACAAGCGGGAAACTGCTTCTACTTCAGGTTGTTATAGTACTAGTAACACTGCTGCTATTCCAGGCCTGTCTACACAATACAAAGGAACCTAATCCTTCCTAAAGACATCTTCCCAGTAAGGCTGGCTTCACAGAAGACTTACGTTAAAATCTCCAAAGTTATTATCGCTCAAGTGATTTACCTGACTACTTATGGCAGATGCCATTACACTTTCGAACAGAACTAGCACTTATTACCAGATTACTTGCTAATGATGTAACACTTGATACTTTTAAAAAAAAAAGGGGGTGTGTGAAATTATGCAGAGGAAAAAGTAAAATTTTCCAACCAGCACCTCCCCCCCCCATTTGATTCAGAAAAAAGGAAAATCTGTTCTCTGCTTTAAAAGAGCATTGTCAGTTTTTACATTCCTACATTGGCCCATAAAAAAAAAAATTCTAATGTCCTTTAACATGTAGTATGTTCAAACGAATATAGCTTTATAGAGACTTGGAAACAAATTGTAGGACACTCGGCTCAGGTAAAAACTGCTGACCCACTATCTTAAATTTTTTTAGTCCTGAATCCTGAAAAGGAGAAAAAACTTTAGGGTTTTGGTTTTTTTCCTTCTCCACATGTTCTATAAAACCAGGAGGGAGAAAAAGGGCTACATATGCTAAAGATACGCAGGAGTGAATTATTTTCAGAAGTACTCGTAACTATTATCTGTAGAGCATACCGTGTATGCACAATTTATGGAGTTCTAAAGAAATAATTGCTGTGATTAAAACCAGAAATGCCTTTGTTTTTGCGTCCAGGAGACTGAAAGATCCCCGATCACAGCAGCCTGATGCGTTAGGCACACTGCTGCTTGCGGCAGCTCTGCTCCACCTCCGAGCCGTGCTCCGAGTCGCCTGCATCACCCAGCCCACGGGAATCAACTCCGAACACACCCCTCCGACCCACGACGCTCAGCAGCGAGTTCTTTTATTTCTAAGCCACCATTCCCAGTCCCGCCTCACACACTTCAAAGATCGCTTCCAGCTTAGCCTCCCGCTCGGCAACTCCCCCAGTGCACGGAGCTGCCAGCCGGGGACGGCGCCAGACACTGCCGTGGTAGAGGATGCCTGAAACCGCTGACATAGCAATGAATCCCCCCTAACGCTACGCAAAAATTCCTGCGAAGCACCCTGCCACAGGACGAAACGTGTCCTGACGGTGAGGACAACCCCGCCTCGCACACGAACACCTCCGCGCT
>NW_008795907.1:655196-658153 GCF_000699145.1 Aptenodytes forsteri | reverse complement strand
CCGGGTTGGGAAGCACAAGGCCGGCGCTTGCTGACACACGGGCTGGTCTGAGAGCTGTGCGAGGGGCTGGAAGTGCTAGTAGGGAGTGCGTGGGCAGCCCGTTGGGCTTTTTGCCCTTTTCCTCCGCCCCGGTTGGAGCCTGTGCTCCTGCCCTAGCGGTTTTTTTATTTCAGAGCACGGGGCGGGTGATCGCTCCAGCCGATCCCACAGCTCTGCATGAGTCTATGGCTTTCCCTGGTCTTTAGAGAGCAAAACATTTTCTCGTTAACGGATATTCTGGGGGGAGGGAACCACCTTGTCTGCATCACAACTCATAAAGTGGATTCACTTAGGAGTTAGTCCGGACCCAGACCTGTAAGTCCCTTTTTTAATGGTATGTGAAGTGTGTGCCACCCAGCAAAGAAACTTGCACTTTGGATTTCACTAGAGAAAAATTGGTGAAAACTGTTTTTGGAATTTTATGTAAGAGTTGAGAATTTAAAATGTTGTTTGCAATGTACTACAGCAGGTAAAGAGCTCAAAAAGTGTGCCATCTATTCTTTTGTTTATTTTACTGATATTCTTTATATCGGTACCACTGCTTTCTTTTAAGGAGACTATCTGGTGACAATTGAAGAAAAAAGCAAAGCGACTTTCCTAAGAGCGTATATGAACTGGAGATGCATGTCTGCAGGGAGTTCTCGTGTTTGTGTTCGGATGGTTGGTCACAAGATGGAAGAGTCATATGGTGAAACCTTAAAAGAACAGATGTCAATTGTGGAAATGCCACTTTCAGATCCTCCACTGTGCATTTCATGTTGTCCTGTAAATGGAGATCTTCTTGTGGGCTGCAAAAATAAACTAGTCATGTTCTGTTTGAAATATCTGGTCATAAACCAGAATTTGACTGTGTTAGACTTTGAACGCTCCTTAATTTTACACATTGATAACCTCATTCCTGCTGAAGTTGCGTTTTGTGCCGGACATATAGCCATAACAACAGAGCTGGATGTTCTGATCCTGAAACTGGAACTGGTCCAGCAAAGCGCAGATGGGACAGAGCAATGTGCACACAGAGTTAGTACACTAGAAAAGCCCGTGGATGGAGGCAAGTACAGAAATTATTTTTTCTTTTATTTCCAAGAATCTGCTAACTGATTCCTGTTATTCTCAAAGTAGGCTCAAACAAGGTCATTGCCCTTCAGAAAATATTTCCAGATCATCTTAGGACTGTCAGCTGAATATTCTAGTGCATGAAAAGTTGTACCACCTGCAGTTGGAGGTAACACTTAAAAGAAACATGCCATCATTCTGCAGACACTTTGAGGATAGTGCAACCTCTACAGACATAGAATTAGGTCCCTGTTCTGGGGTGCCACCAGGGGCCAAATCAAGGTGGTGGTAGTTCAGTGTGCTATGTTAAAAAAAAAAAATTATCAGTGTTACTGCCCAAATAACTGTGTCTCTTCTAAGGGACAAATGGGAGGCCAAATGGAAGTAGCATCTCATGAACCTTGAAATGGACCATGCATACTGGCTTGCACACTTAAGAATGCTTCTGTGGTGATGCATATGCACTTTTGTAACTGTTAGTAGACTCTGAACCTGCAAACAAGGTGTCAGCAAATTCTCCTTTTTCAGTCCTTTGTCTTATTCAGGGGCTTGCCTTAGAATCCTAGAAATCCCAGAAATAGATTAACTCCGTAAGTTTCATTCCCATGTATTGCAAGAAATCAATCCATATGTAATCAATTCCCACCTTCCCAAAAGTATCAGATGAACACCAACAAACCTTAGGAAAATCCTTCATTTATAATTGAAGACACTTAAAACAGAAAAAGGTGGTCTTTTAGAAATGGAAACTGTACCTAGAAAAAATTTAAACATAAATAAGACTTGTCAGATAGGGAAAATATAAACTGGAATGTTCTTCATTGAGTGACGATGGATCTTAACTCAGATAATGGCATCCTGCCCCTAGTTGTTTTTATTACTAAATGCTAAATAGAAAAGTTCGAAATACTTTCTGTGTGCTGTTAGGATTTGCTTTCCAGAACTTAAGTGAGCTTAAGATAACACAACTTTCTATCATAGCTGCCTTTTCCTTCTTAAAACCTCTCCAACCAAATGACAATATTTTTTGACGGCCAGACGTTTGCAGCACAGGTTGCCTTGCACTTGCCTTATAATAAACGATTTACCTGTTCTTTCAGAAATCTTGACTCAGATATTTAGACTGTTGAGGCTTAAATGAAGGATTGTTCTCATCTTCTAGCATAGCTGTTTTCAAAATCTCATGGTTTGAGGAAGCCAATGCTAGCGAGGTAGCTGTAATTGGAGTCTTTAATTGATACTGTGTCGTATCATTTTCTTACTGCTAAATGGAATGGTTTGAACAATTAATATAGCATTTTCATTGTTCAGGCGTAAAAGATGAAGGCCCTTCAACACATACTTTGCAGCTTGAATTAGATGAGTTCATCATATGTCAGAAGCCAGTGGAACTGCTCGGGGAAGAAAGTAAGCTATGTGAGATACCCATCACACTGGAATCCACAGAGTTACCTACAGAAGACACAAAGCACTTCCAAGTGCAGTATCTGCTTTTCAGGTATTACAAATGTATTTTCCCCTTTATGGGTTAATTTACTACAAGAAACCAAAATGAGCTATGGCTCGTGTCTTGTTGAAAGAAAAATCCTGGTATTTTGACTGCTGGGGTTTTTTATAAGGTGGGTTTTTTGTTTTGTTTTGTTTTTTTTCATTGAGGAAATAATGTGATATCCAAGAAAGCCCATTTTTGAATAGAGTAGAATATTTCAGTTGGAAGGGACCTACAACAATCATCTAGTCCAACTGCCTGACCACTTCAGGGCTGACCAAAATTTAAAGCATGTTATTAAGGGCATTGTCCACATGCCTCTTAAACACTGACAGGCTTGGGGCATCGACCACCTCTCTAGGAAGCCTGTTCCAGT
>NW_008795907.1:632863-653602 GCF_000699145.1 Aptenodytes forsteri | reverse complement strand
TCTTGTGGGCTGCAAAAATAAACTAGTCATGTTCTGTTTGAAATATCTGGTCATAAACCAGAATTTGACTGTGTTAGACTTTGAACGCTCCTTAATTTTACACATTGATAACCTCATTCCTGCTGAAGTTGCGTTTTGTGCCGGACATATAGCCATAACAACAGAGCTGGATGTTCTGATCCTGAAACTGGAACTGGTCCAGCAAAGCGCAGATGGGACAGAGCAATGTGCACACAGAGTTAGTACACTAGAAAAGCCCGTGGATGGAGGCAAGTACAGAAATTATTTTTTCTTTTATTTCCAAGAATCTGCTAACTGATTCCTGTTATTCTCAAAGTAGGCTCAAACAAGGTCATTGCCCTTCAGAAAATATTTCCAGATCATCTTAGGACTGTCAGCTGAATATTCTAGTGCATGAAAAGTTGTACCACCTGCAGTTGGAGGTAACACTTAAAAGAAACATGCCATCATTCTGCAGACACTTTGAGGATAGTGCAACCTCTACAGACATAGAATTAGGTCCCTGTTCTGGGGTGCCACCAGGGGCCAAATCAAGGTGGTGGTAGTTCAGTGTGCTATGTTAAAAAAAAAAAATTATCAGTGTTACTGCCCAAATAACTGTGTCTCTTCTAAGGGACAAATGGGAGGCCAAATGGAAGTAGCATCTCATGAACCTTGAAATGGACCATGCATACTGGCTTGCACACTTAAGAATGCTTCTGTGGTGATGCATATGCACTTTTGTAACTGTTAGTAGACTCTGAACCTGCAAACAAGGTGTCAGCAAATTCTCCTTTTTCAGTCCTTTGTCTTATTCAGGGGCTTGCCTTAGAATCCTAGAAATCCCAGAAATAGATTAACTCCGTAAGTTTCATTCCCATGTATTGCAAGAAATCAATCCATATGTAATCAATTCCCACCTTCCCAAAAGTATCAGATGAACACCAACAAACCTTAGGAAAATCCTTCATTTATAATTGAAGACACTTAAAACAGAAAAAGGTGGTCTTTTAGAAATGGAAACTGTACCTAGAAAAAATTTAAACATAAATAAGACTTGTCAGATAGGGAAAATATAAACTGGAATGTTCTTCATTGAGTGACGATGGATCTTAACTCAGATAATGGCATCCTGCCCCTAGTTGTTTTTATTACTAAATGCTAAATAGAAAAGTTCGAAATACTTTCTGTGTGCTGTTAGGATTTGCTTTCCAGAACTTAAGTGAGCTTAAGATAACACAACTTTCTATCATAGCTGCCTTTTCCTTCTTAAAACCTCTCCAACCAAATGACAATATTTTTTGACGGCCAGACGTTTGCAGCACAGGTTGCCTTGCACTTGCCTTATAATAAACGATTTACCTGTTCTTTCAGAAATCTTGACTCAGATATTTAGACTGTTGAGGCTTAAATGAAGGATTGTTCTCATCTTCTAGCATAGCTGTTTTCAAAATCTCATGGTTTGAGGAAGCCAATGCTAGCGAGGTAGCTGTAATTGGAGTCTTTAATTGATACTGTGTCGTATCATTTTCTTACTGCTAAATGGAATGGTTTGAACAATTAATATAGCATTTTCATTGTTCAGGCGTAAAAGATGAAGGCCCTTCAACACATACTTTGCAGCTTGAATTAGATGAGTTCATCATATGTCAGAAGCCAGTGGAACTGCTCGGGGAAGAAAGTAAGCTATGTGAGATACCCATCACACTGGAATCCACAGAGTTACCTACAGAAGACACAAAGCACTTCCAAGTGCAGTATCTGCTTTTCAGGTATTACAAATGTATTTTCCCCTTTATGGGTTAATTTACTACAAGAAACCAAAATGAGCTATGGCTCGTGTCTTGTTGAAAGAAAAATCCTGGTATTTTGACTGCTGGGGTTTTTTATAAGGTGGGTTTTTTGTTTTGTTTTGTTTTTTTTCATTGAGGTGTGATTGTGATATCCAAGAAAGCCCATTTTTGAATAGAGTAGAATGTTGGAAGGGAAGTCTGTTCCAGTGTTTGACCATCCTCTCAGTAAAGAAATGTTTTCTAATGTCAAGTCCTCCTCTAAGTGTTTGACCATCCTCTCAGTAAAGAAATGTTTTCTAATGTCAAGTCTAAACCTCCTCTAATGCAGCTTTGAATCATTCCCACACATCCTATCACTGGGTCCCAGGGAGAAGAGATCAGCACCTCCCTCTCCACGTCCCCTCCTCAGGAAGCTGGAGAGAGAAATGAGGTTGCCTCTCAGCCTCCTTTTCTCCAAACTAGACCCAGAGTCCTCAGCCATGCCTCATAAGACATTCCTTCCGGCCCCTTCACCAGCTTTGTTGCCCTCCTCTGGACACATTCAAGGACCTTCACATCCTTCTTAAACGGTGGGGCCCAGAACTGCACACAGTACTCAAGGTGAGGCCACACCAACGTTGAATACAGCGGGATAATCCCCTCTCTTGACCGGCTGGTCATGCTGTGTTTGATGCACCCCAGGATGCAGTTTGCCCTCTTGGCTGCCAGGGCACACCGCTGACTCATATTCGGCCTGCTGTTGACCAGCACTCCCAGATCCCTTTCTGCAGGGCTGCTCTCCAGCTACTCCTCTCCCAATTTATACTTGTGCCTGGTGTTACTCTGTCCTAGGTGCAGAATCCGGCACTTGGACTTGTTCCATTTCATGCAATTGATGATTGCCCAGTGCTCCAATCTATCTAGATCCCTCTGCAAGGCCTCTTGTCCCTCAAGAGAGTCAACAGCACCTTCCAGTTTGGTATCGTCAGCAAACTTCCTAATGGTGCATTCGACTCCTGTATCCAGATGATTGATCAAAATATTGAACAGCACTGGCCCTAGGATTGAGCCCTGAGGAACACTGCTGGTGACTGGTCGCCAGCCAGATGTAGCCCCATTCACTACAACCCTTTGAGCTCTGCCGTCTAGCCAGTTCTTCACCCAGCACACCATGAACCGGCTCATCTCACAGTTGGAGAACTTTTGGCCTTGCAAATCCTAAGTTTCATTTTATTTGGGGAATGTGACTAGTTGTTACAATTAAACTAGAATAGAATTTTGGTGGTTTTGCAGATCTAGTGATGTTTAATGTCTGCTTTCATCATACATCCTTGTATGATGTGAAGAGCATGCATGGCAGCTTCTCTTGTGATGTATCAGAAGGGACGGTCTTTTCTCAGCATACAGAATGACAGAATCATTTAGGTTGGAAGGGACCTCCTGAGACCATCTAGTCCAATCCCCCACCCCCTCCCTCCTCAAGCAGGGTCAGCTAGAACAGGTTTTCCAGGACTCTGTCTAGTCAGGTTTTGAATATCTCCATAGATGGAGACTCTGCAACCTCTCTGGGCAACCTGTTCCAGTGTCTCGCCACCCACAGTTTTTATACTTTAATGCTGAACCGGCAAAACCAAATTTTACACACCTTATTCTGAAGCAGCTTATGTCAAATTCTGTTATTGTTTAGAGAAGCCTACTTTAAAAGATTACACACAAGACTGATTAGCAGTCCTGTCTGTGTGACCTTAATCAAGGTTCTGCCTTCTGTTTGTTTATTCTGCAGCTTTCATCAACTCCAGCTGAAGTGATACTTATCTGAGTACCTCTAAAAAAAAAAATTATTCTCCCTTTCTCCAGCTAGCAAAGGGAGTTTACCAAGTATCTTAAGCACTAAGAAACTATACTTTTTATTTTGTTAGTGATCAAAGCCATTAAACTTTTATCCAAACTGAGGAAGAATTGACATCACAGTCCAGCAGTGAATTCCAAAGCAAAGCAGAAAAAAGGATGACACATGATAGGAAAGAAAAATAGGATTGGAGATGGCACCATGTTACATATAGCAGTTGAATAAAAAGAGAGGGAAAAAAAGGTTAAATTGAGGTTCAAATCAATTGCAGCATGTCTTCCAGTGATCCCAAACTTTGACACGCATCTTGTACACAAGCAAAGAAAGAGGATTTTTGGTTGCAAGAACTCAAGATACTTTCTCTAGCTGTGCCACATGCTTCTTGGCATTGCCATGCTAATTACATTAGTAGTAGGAGTGCACGTTGTTGTTGAGTATTAAAACATCAGCTATGCCTATTACAGCTAGTGCTGTTTACTTGTCCAAAGTAGCTCATAATAATTTCTCACTGAGGTCCCATGTTGTTTTGGTTTTTTTTCTCTAGACGTTTTACACCTGACCAGTCACCTTTTGGGTTTTGTGAAGAGACAAAGTTGCACTCTGTTCAACTGCTTCCTGTATACCAGACAGGTATATGGATATGCATGGATGAGTTATGGCCTGTGTCACAGGACACCTGGGAAAGGAAGGAGCTTCTTTGTATATTCTGTTCTGTACCCTGTTTCTGTGTGATTTATTTTTAAATTAAGGTCTTTCCTCCCTTTTCAATGATTTAAACTGAGCTTCTACTAACAAAAAAGGCTTTAAGTTTCTCCAAGTTCTGCATAAACCTTGAAATAAAATATTAATTCACCACACCAAAAGAGGAAGACTAAATCAGCTTTTATCAGTTCCCTACTAATTAATTTTAGATCACAAAACAGTCACTCTTTACATTGCATTAGTAAAATTATCCTCAGTGTTATAAGATACTAGACTGCTTCTCATTAGTCAACAGCGGAAATCGGAGTAGTAAACCTTAATAATCATTAAGATACAGGTTACCTTTCTGCCAGGCTTTAATTAAGACTGGAAGGGATGAATGCAGATTTTAGGGGTTCACTAACGCACACTAGCTCAAGCCCCAACAGACCCATGGAATAATTTAATGCTGTATGTTATCAATCAGCTTTACTGACTGCTCACCGAGTTTGTGGTTGTTGTCTGTTAAGTACCAAAGCCTCATTTAAGTTACAGCTGACTCAAGAGAATGAGCTACTTGCCATTTAACTCCAGCTATCATATGTTCTGTTGTGATTTACAGTCTTTGACAAGAGGTTCTGTAGAATCTGAACACAGCCTTTACCTGCCAAAGTGGCTTTATAAATAAATTCTGCCATTCCCAGCCTTTCTTTCCCTTAAGTGAGGACCTGTATTTTGGTGCATTGCAGCTGCAGCTCTGGATGAGCATTCAATCCCAGCTCATAAGTAGTTGTCTAAGATCGGGCTGATCATTCAATCCGTGGATGCTTAGTTGTGATGAATCTGCCAGGACTCTCAGATGCTGTTATGTCTATAGAATTTCTTCACTCGGTGGTACCTCCACACTTGTGTTAAAAATGCCTCCAAATGAGATAACGTGACATACAAATCTTTGACCTGTGCACTGATCTGACCCGTACGCTGATCTTCATATAGTTCTCTTCACTAGCTACTAACAAAACCAGTCTGCAACCTGGGCAGGTTTGATAGTATCTTTTAGGCATCAGGCTTGCAAAGGAATTGCCAGGTTTTGATTTATGAGGTATATAAAATGCCTTTCTTCTTGTTACATCTAGGAAGTTGGGTGACAGCCCATGAGGAAACTGGGAACGAGAGAGAACTACTGAGTCTCTTTTGCTTTTTCTCTTTACCTCATGTTGGATATCTCTACTCTGTTGGGAAGTTAGTAGAACTGATTTCTACTTACCAATATTCAGAGAAGTCAGAGCAGGCAGTTCTCACTCCGCAGTTCCTGCATGTCATTACAAGGTATTACATTTAGGATTTTGCTGATAATATTACTACCTTTCTCTATGCTGCTGCCTTTTTTTTTTTTCTTTTTTTTCCCTCCCCCCTGGTATTTCCTGCATAGTCTCCTGGAACTCTCTGGGTAGGCTCATGTGATAGTGCAGCATGCCCTCCTGCTTAGGCTTCACGGCCCATTTCAACAAAGGAAAAAGATCTGATTCTCTGTAGCCTCGGCTACTTGATTTTTGCAAGTCTTCATTTTTTTCCTTCATCGTTGTGGTTTCTTCTTTACCTCTAGTGAGAACCTGCAGTGTTTCACAGTGCGGTGCAGTGCAGCAGCAGCTCGTGATGAGGATCCGTATATTGATACGACTGTGAAGGTGCACCTCTCGTTATCTCGCTAAAAGAATGGGGGTAGTAGTATGGCACTTAGTTTCCTTATGTTTCCATCTGAAATCCTGTTAGTTTCTATTGGCTGAACCAATAAAATAACATCCAAAATTAATATTTTACTTCAATCTATGGCATATTGTATTTTAATGGTCTACAAATGTCTCAATGAAACAATCTATTATTGCTGTTTAAGATTCTAGACCATTAGTAGAATGTTTTCAAAAACATCAAAAGCTATAAAATCACTTACATTTTAAACTAAATTCCATGCTTTCCTGTATAAATCTGAATGAAGGGTGCAGTTTTCCCTTACTGCAGCTGATGATGTTTCTCTCTCTCAGGTGTCCTTGAAAAACCAGTTTTTGTAAGAGGAGTGTAGACACTTGAACAAGTCTGCTACCAGATACTTAGTGCATGTTTTTTTAGGAGGAGGGCTTTTGATCCTTGGAGGTCTAGACTTTTCCCCTTAAATTGTTTATCAGTAAAAATCTATTGAGTTGTAAAGATTGGGATATACGTTAATAAAAATACCAGGAAAGATAGACTGAAGTGTATTTTAAGTTAGCATTTAAGGATTTCTTTTGAGCATGTAGACAGCAGACATAAAGAAACCATAGGACAGTAGAAGTAGTATAAAATTTTCAAGAGCCAAACACGTATCTCTGCTTTCCATAGAGGTACTGAGATAAAGAATACAAACACGTGACACAATCTTTCCTGTCCCTTCTCCAGTCTCAGCTTTCTGTGTTTTCACTGCGCGTTGCATTCAGTCCATCACAATTCCTCCAGTCAGGCAACAAGCTGCCTCCTCCCTCCCTGGAGGTTTGAGGAGGTGTGCATATAATGGTAGTCTGCAGCCTGCAGTCCCTCATGGATGTCCATACTGCAGCTTGCCCTCCACAGGCTGCAGACCCACTCTCGCATGGGTCCTCCATGGGTTGCAGTCCCTCAGGGGCATTCCTGCCCTGGTGTGAATCCTCCATGGGCCACATTCCCTCAGGGGTGTCCCTGCCCTGGTACGGGTTGTCCATGGGCTGCAGTCCCTCTGGGGAGCCCCTGCTCTGGTGTGGGTTGCCCACAGGCTACATTCCCTCGGGGGTGTTCCTGCCCCAGTGTGGAGTTTGAAGTGTGATGATAATGATGGTTATTATTTGTTATTATTATTTTTCCTGCTGGTTTTTTACATCAGTTTGAGAGCTGGCTGGTTCTGGTTCTGACTAACCCAGGGCAGTTTAGAGCCTCCTGGTCACCACTGCAGCCCTCTGCCTCTTCACAAGAAATTTTGAGTTTTTTTCAAAAGGCAGGGTATACATATGATGCTGTGTTGCCTTGCTTCACTATGTATGTTAATTTGTAAAGGTGGTATTTTATCTTCTTAAAGCTGTAAATTTAGAATATTTCTGGGCAAATGAGGTTGCATTTTTCATTTTTAGTCCAGTATAGACGATATGGTAAGTTTTACCTGAAAGGTGCATATTGAACAAATCAGGGATGTAATACTTTGTATGTAATGTAAGAATAGGCAAGCAAATATAATACTTCTGTCTATAACTGCTTTTTATAAGCAGCTGAAATCAAGACTTTTATAACCATGTCAGGCAATCTTTTGCAACTTGGCCAAATTCAAACTATTTGGGATTAAGTTTTCCATGTTTCCATCTCCCTCAGGCTCAGTTATTTTGCGACACGTGAAATTGTACACGCAGCTGAAATTGCAAAGTTGCTTTGAAGAGTGAAATGATTATTTTTTTTTAACCCATTTTTAAATTATTTATGTCATAGTTTTATGGGTATTTTTATTCTTACTTAAGTGAAGCACTCAAAGTTAGGAAAGCCAGTGAATGTTTTTAGTGTCAGGTCATGTCCTGACATGTCAGTGTCAGGACAAAGGTTGCATTTTTTTCATTTTTTTTAAAATTTATTTAAAGGCTTAAAGTACATACTAACTGAAATTACAAAACAGTCACTTTCCTTTATAGGCTTGTCCACCTGTCGCACTGGATGTCTGCACATTAAGAATGCAGCTTTTTATAGGACCAAGAGCTATCTGTCATTTCAAAAACCATATAATTCTTTTGACTAAGGCAAACACGGAAGATATTACTGAAAGAAGAAAGCCTACGAGAAGGATGCTGTAAGGGTTTGTGTCTTTTGGGAAGACGGTATTTATAGCTGTGTACAGTGCTGAATTTGTGGGTGTTGGAGTTGAAGAGAGGTTCCTCTGTGGGAAAATTGTTTGGAAATAATTCCCTAGTTAGTGAATGAGAACAGAAATCAAGCATTTATTTTTTTCAATTCTACTGTATTAACTGACATAGAAGAAATGAGGGTAGGGTCACAAATGCTTAAAATCAACAAAATAAGTTATTCAAGATTGTAAAAAACTTAACTTTCATAAGTATGTTAAAATAACATTACTAAGAACGTATCTGCTACTGAGAAGAAAAAATACTTGAGAAACAAAAATATGTAGGAGTACCGAAGCTACAGGCTAACAGAATGTGTTGTGGCACAGAATGAAAATGTCTTACATTTGGCTAAGGGTTCTTTCCAAGAAAAGTTATGAACATCACTGTAGTAATCCATGACAAAAGAAGGATTGGACTTCGGCCCAAGATACTCTTTGTAGCATGTATGTAGCTAGAGGCATTTGTGACTTTTTATCTATTTCCATGAGAACTGCTATTCCCATTCTTTTTTGAGGGCTTTTCATAAAACAGCTAAGCAGCTATTCTAAAACAGCTATTCAGAAATCACATTTATTAAAGTCAGTTCAAGTTCAATAACAGAAGTGGGACAGCTATAGTTGATTGAAGAGTTATTTGAACCAGTATTTCTTAAAGCCTAGAGCAGACATTTTTCAGGAGAAGATGAGGATAAGCCCATCAAGGAGAATGGTAATTCAAAATATTGTAGTTTCCTGTGTGTAAAGCACAGTTTCTTCTGTCAGTTGTGGTGTTTCAAAGATTATAGTTGGCATTTGAGGAAGATACACTTTTTGCCTTCTGTAAAGAACATAAGTTGAACGAATAGTGGTCTACTTAACACCATCATTTGAAAATAAAGATGTAAATATCCCAGAACAGTTAAAACCAAAAACCAAAAAAACAACAAAAAGAGTTGTGTTTTCCAACAGTGTTTTAACCTTAGGGCATTACAGACCTAGCCAATGTGTTAGAGTAAAAGCATTCAAATATTTTTTTACGCCATGTCTTGGCAAACATTTTAATAGAGCTGCAGGGGCAAATGTGCAGTAAGTCCTCACAGAAAGTAAGTAAACATCTTAGCTAATTTGAATTAGTTAACTTCATGTAAGTATCTGATACTACCTGGTGTTAAGCCCGGGAGAAGATGTAGTAGATAGCTCTGATGATGTTCCTGGTGTATGGACATGCTTATCCCTGTTTTGTTACTAGCCATTGTGACTTAAATTCACAACTTAACTCTCAAGCATTTACTAGCCTGCAAACATACCTATTTGTGCATTTAAATTATCAAGTGAGTGAGGTTTTTTTGGCTCCATAGTGTTTATTTGGACACTGACAACTCTTTTCCTTCTCTCCAGTTCCAGAAAGGCTGACAGCATCAAATCCAGAACAAATTCTGAGTCAGAGCCTGGTTGGAATTTATATATTATAAACACTGTTTCAACCATTCAGCTTTACAGAGAAATGGTATTGCACAACTCCTGCTTTTGTTGTTTGATGACTAAAATACTGTTAATTAATCTCTGATGCATGTCATTGCTGAATATGACGTAATGTATTTCTCATGAATAACTCATAATCCTATTTCAAATGGCTGCTGCCCTCATTAGAATTGTTCCTGTATATTCTTAATTTTTGCCAGCAGCCTAAGTATATCCTGTGTCTGTTCTAGGTAGATTATAGTAGAACTTACGAAAATGTAAAAACTGAGAGTTGCATCCATCTTCTAAGTGAGGCTCACTTACTGGTCAGAGCAGCTATAATGGACCCTAGTTTCCTTAAATCAGATGAGAAAGAAGAACTTCTAAGAGCATTCAGAGAAAGTTGCGCCGCCTTAGGAGACTGCTACAGCAGGTATGTTTTAGATGTCAAAGTGATAAAGGTGAGCTTTTGTTTCCAATAATGTAACCTTAAAATCAAAATCCATCATTCTTTGCTGTTTTACATTAGTATTGCATATATAATATAAATCTTTACGTTCTATGAGAACAGCTTAATCTAGTCATCTCTTCAGTATCTGGTTGTCTTTATTGTCACTGAACACAGAATACAATGTTATGTTGACTATGAGCTATGTATTTGCTGATACTGATGTATCTGCAACTTTGTTTGATGTATTATTTTAGTTCTTATAAATAGTGATGGCAAAAGCATTGCCCTTAGTTGTTTTGTTCTTTTCTCCCTTCTTCTCTGTTGCCTTCAGGTTTGACACAAAGGATTACCACCTTGCTTTGCCATACTACAGAATGTCAGGTTTATCCATGACTGAAGTTTTAAAGAGACTAGTTTCAGAAGGTGATGAAATACAGACATATGAGAGAGGATTTATATTTTACTTAACTCACTCTCTTAATGAAGACTTAACTGAAGAATTAAGTAAGGTAGAAACAAGTTTTTTTTTTTCCTTAAACTATTGATTTAGTTCTGATTTTCAGAACTGTGTATCAAATTTTCATTAAATTCCCTTTGAAAATGCTGAGCTGCTTATTTAGTTTTACAGTTATTCTTTTTCACGTGGTATTTATTTTCCCATTGTTGTTGACAAAATAGCAAGCAGCACCTGTGATGCTTTGGGCTGCTTTCAAGCAACATATTATGGGTTTGGCTATCATGACGCATGTTGCTAATGATCTGGTTCCCACTTGCACGCAGAGACACTTCTGTTTTAGGAAAGCTCTGCCTCAAATTTCTTTCATCTCCCATTTCTGTAACAAAATTTGAACATTGCCAAATTGTACAGGTTGGTAAAAACAATTCACCATGGTGGTGGATGTTCTCCTAGCACCCCAGAATATGGGTTGAATCACTGCCGGTTAGAGATCCTTTACTTTTACCAGTAGGGAGGAAAGAGGCAGGAAAGGCAGTGTGATTTGATAGCTAAGCTGTACTTGTCTGTTTTCTAAATTAAAAAAAAAACAAACAACAAAAAAACCCGCAATACTTTCATATGCCATAGAAGACTGTATATCTGGAAAGGTCTAAACTGTCAAATGGCTTTTATTTTAATAGGAATCAGCAAATAAAGTTCTCCAAATATTCTATCTTGCTGACCCTGTGCAGCTGCCTCATATCCTCTGCAGCCCCTGCATGAGAAATGTATGTCCTTTGACAGCTGTGAAGTATCTTCAGAAAGTAGAAAAGATTATGCCATCAGTGGTCCTGACACTTACTAAGGCTTTCATGGCTCTGAAAATGGGAGACCTGATGATGTATGAACATGAGATGGACTCCTATAAGGAGGTAAAGTATGCTGAGAGCATGAGCTATTCATGCTTTGCAAAGCCCAAGTCAGCAGGTTTGGCTTGTAGTTGTATTTTACAGTAAAAGAAACTTTCGGTCACTCGTCTTCCTCCTGATACACTGTATAGGCTCCACTGAATGTCTGCAATAACAGGAGAATCAAGGGCTGGCATATACCGCGACTGTACTATTTACCCTGCAGGTAGGGTAGTCTTATCTTGGCAAAGCCCTACCAAATAAGCAAAAGTTTTGAAGCTGTTAATTCTTGATAAATTAAATGCTGTTTACTGGGGTGTAACAAGCTCTGCAGAGCCAGTGCTCTTCAGCAGTATGGCAGGGTTGTATAGTAGCATTTTTACACCCCTCCACCTGTAATTAATATGTGATATGCCCATGAAAACACCATCTGTATGCAAACAGCCCTCATAAAATTGCTCTTGAAGCAGAATGTCCATGGTGCACACAAACTAAGGTTTCTGTATACAATTTCCCACCTTTCTTATGTGGAATCAAAGCACTTCACCCTTATTAAGATCAGATCAGAACCTACTTCAGTGCTATCAAAGTAAGAATTCCACATCAATGGGGGAAAAAATGTTAGTGAAGCAGTCTCTGCCACAGATGTTCACATGTGGTTTTAGACTGAGACCAGTCTGTAAATTACTTCTTGTTAAGGTTGATCAGGACTGTTGAATATTCAAAGGTGACAGAGCTTGAAATACAGACTCTTTCTGAGAGTGAGATATTGGAGGTCTAAAAACTTTTAATATAAACTGATAGCTGTTCCAAAGTTAGATACCGTGCTTCAGTAGGAGGAATCCTGGAGAGCTTTCCAAGTTAGCAGTTTTTGAATTGCAAGGTGGGAACTGTGGAGAGCTGTTTCAACAGTGATGTTCAGCACCACCTGCTTTCTAACCATTTACGGCATGATCAAGTGCAATTGCCATGTTGTGAGCAAACATACACATTCCACTGCATGGATGTTATTTAGAGAATAAGGTAGCTGGGGGTTGTGGGTGTTGGGTTTTTTTTTTTTTTTTTTTTTTTTTTTTTTTTTTTTTTTTTTTTTTTTTTTTTTTTTTTTTTTCTTTTTAATCTGACCTATTAAAAAAATGTTCTCTTGCACCTCACCTTTAAAAAGCATTTTGTTGCAAAGTAGAAAAAGAACATTTTCAGAAAGATAAAAAAAGATAGTTTGCATGCATAGCGGGGTGAAATCTGAATTTTCTTCCTAGGTCTGCCTTATATTTCCTGTGTAATTCATTTAATCTGCTTAGGCATCATTTCCCCATGGTCTTTGAAGTGCAAATAGTATCTTGTCATGCTTACCTTCAAAAGCACACAGATGTCCAGAAACAACTTATCATTGCACATAGTGCAGCACATTTTGATTATTGTTTCAGGGGTATTTTCAAAATAAAAATCATACTTCAGCAAAGTAGTCTACTGAAATTTCAGCCAGTGATTTTTCAAAACACCGTCTGTATTGAATGTCTTGGATTTCATAGTGAAATCTTTCTTATGTGCACAGTAACTCCAGATTTCAACAGCGTGTTACTTTCCGTGTTCAGGCAAATGGCCTTTTGCTCAGGAGTCACTGCTTCAGCACACGGTTTGGAGCTCGGTCTGTGGAGAGCTATTCTATAAATTGCAGAAAGGATTTATTTCCTTCCCCTGACTTTCCTTCATTTCATCTATGTAAACTTCACCGCCTGAGGAAATACTGAGTTTGCTGAGTTGAATCATATATGGATTGAATTCTTTACCTGATTTATATCTGACTATGTTTGTAGACAATACTGGCTTGTGGCTTCACTGGGCAACCAAAACTCTTGAGACAGCATAAGGAAGGAATTGTTACTCCAACTGAGTTTGCTGTTCACCTGAAGGAGATGCAGCCTGGTTTACTGGTGGCTGCCACTGTGGCTTTACATGAGAACAGTAAAATTGAACTGGAAGAAGCAGATACCTTTTTCAAGGTTGGCCTGTGATCATTTTTTGCTTCTATTTTTCTCATAGTGATGTTGTTATGGGTAAGCAAAGCAGCCTCGGTTGCCCCTTCGCTCACATTTCAGCATTTCTTCAGAAAGAGGGAGATGAGGGTTGGATATATTCCAGTCATGAGAGATAACTATAGAGTCAGTAACTGGACCTTCTGGAAAGAAATACTGGTTAAATCAAGCAAAAAAAAAAAAAAATTCCATTAAGTTCTCTGTTTTGACCCTGTCATTTGAATGGAGAATACCCTGATCTTAGAGATCTTTCAATGGCTTCGTAGTAATTGGGCTTCCTAAGGCTACTGAAATGTAACAGAATTTAGATAAATCACTTCCATAAGCTCCTTCTGAAGAAATCATTAGGATTGAAACATACTTACAAAGAATCAGACTTAAATATGAAGGTATATAATGTTCTGATGTTCTATATAAATTTCTGAAAGAAGAGTGGGTCTCTGCAGTTTATGAGAAGAAAGATAAATAGAATAGTTTTTCTGGTGTCACTGAAGTTTTCTTTATTTAGATAGGGAATAGACAAATCTTTTTTCTTTTCTCTACAATGAATAACATTGTTTGGATTAAAACCATGTATTCTTCAATGTAGGTATGTTGCAGTCTTATATCTGCTACTGTGAAAGACCTGTATCAGAAATACCAAGTCATGAAACTCAAATTAGAACAAGTGGTGTTGTGTAAAGCCAGTTGGAAACCAAGTAAAAATCCTTTTCGCTGACACACCAGACCTTAAAGCATCTCCCTCGTGGGTCCTACCATTATACCCAACTGAGCTACACAGCATCTCTTATCATGGCCTTAGATTCTTCTTTCGAAGACACCTGCTTGGCTATTGGCATATATAAAATCCTCCAAATTAGCAGTCTGTAAATACTTGCTGATAGTGTCCTGACATTTCTGGCAGTGGAGTAAATCTTGAAGAAGAAATCAAATCTATCATTTAGAATTGATTACCTTAAAATCATTCCATGAACTTTTTACTCTGCCTAGCACTGTATTATGTAGAATCACATCCATTAGAAATACATCAAGACAAAAAAGGAACCAAATTCTGCTTCTAGTAAAAGTGAAAAACTGTTCCTCCTGTTTCTTCTAACTTCTGCTACTAGTAATTACCATAGTCTGTGCTAACTTGCTGTCTTCTAACGTTTTTTTTCTTAGATGTTGGGTAGTAACAGTGAAAACACTATTCCTCAGCTCCTGGTGGATTTCTGGGAAGCTCTTCTTGTAGTGTGCTCTCGGGAAGAAATACTTCAGGAGCTTTTATTGAGGGTTACTTCTCAGTATGTTTGGAGAATATCAAATAAGCAACTTCCCGAGACTAAGCCATTGAAAACAACAGAGGATCTGGTAAGTACACCGCTCAGAGGAAGTTTTATGACTGCATTGTCCTTTCAAAATCTATCCAAATACTACCCTTAGTATTTTAACTCCGGACAGTTTATCTCTTGAAAGAAGCAAGACTGAAAACAAATAAGGTAGTGTGCAGTTACCAAATAGGTATTGCTCTCTCTGGGGAGTCCTACTCTTTGGGGACATTTGCAAATATACTTCCAACAGGAATCTCAGCTCTGGACAGAAATAAGGGCTAAAATGAAACAGTGAGAGTATGTCAGGTGGAGTGTTTGCAATTTTACAAAGCTGACTAAATGAGAAAAATTTGTGAATGATGAATTTTAAAGGATTCTGAATGGGAAATCTGAAATACAGAATTAAATAGAAGTTTCCAGTTTATTTGTTACTAAATTGTATGAAGCAGAAGAAAGAGTAGCTGCTATTCTAAATTATGCTATTTGACAGTAAAATTTTCTTCACTTGTGGTGGGTTTCATATGGAACTGTCGCTAACAGAAATATTTATTTTATTGCAACTTGATTCTTTCTTGTATAGATAAACTCCTGTAATCATTTTGGGTTGATTTTCCCGTGGGTAACTTCCATAATGTCAGTGGGATCTCCATCTGATCAAGATTACCATGAAGATATCTCAAAACTACAGGTATGAAACCCTTAAATCTTGCTGTTTACAGCTTAGATCCATTCTGCAAATGTTCATGTATGTATGAACAACTTTCTCCAGCAGACTCCCCTCCTCCTTCTCCTCCAGGTTATCCAAGTTGAACTAAAAGGCCCATTGAAATGATGGAAGAAAAAAATACTGAAGAGATATGTCGATAACAATGATACTTACATTTGCAGTCCACTCTAAACTTGCTTTCTCAGTTTTCAGTAACATTTATTAAAGGAAATATTATTTCAAAATTATTCTGATAAGTAAGGGCTTCTGTTCTAAAGTTATGGTTAGCGGTTTTTTGCAAAGTTTGTCTTAAATCCAAACAACACTTTTTCTTCTTGTCTTCAGTCTCTTTTATGTAGTCAGTCAATCAATATAGCTTCAGCTCTGCCTGTCTTGGAGCCTCTGACAGAGGCTGGCAATGTCGGCCTCACCATCCATGTTCTCTGCAGTACCCGTCTGGGCAAGTATGAGGAGGCCATTGACCAGCTTCTCAAAAGGTGTCCTGATGCAGCTGTATCATACGCTCAGCATGAGCTGAAAGATGACAATCGGGTGAGCTACTTTCGTTAAAGTTGTTCAGTATTTTTTGTTTGTTTTGTTTTTTTCCTAACTAAAATGCTGTTGTGTACAGATGGACTCTGACTGGATCAAATAGCCCAGCTTTCAGAGAAAGTAAATTGCTTAGCTTGCTTTGAACCTCTTCCTTGGCATTTAAATTCCGTAACTCAGTCCCCACTACTTTTAATGGAATTTTTTTTCCCCAGTTTCTTCTGTGACTTCTTGTATTCATTCTAGTAAATTTAAAGCATAGTCTTTTCAGATGGCCAGTGCCTCAGAAAAGGGAGAGTAATATGTTCTTTTTCCACTGTAAATGAAAAACTAGCTAGTTTCTCACTAATCAGTGTTCAAAATTGCTTGACAGTGTTGTATGACGTGAAATTTTAGTAATAAGCTAACTGATAAGAGATCATGGTCCTTCAAATAAAATCACACTTAAATATGTTCTTCCTGTGTTCTAGTGACATCTTCTGACCTTATAACATCAGAATGGTACTGGTGCACTAGTGGAAAGATTACGTTCTTTATGTCCCATTTTCCCCTTAGGCCTCTATACAGTTTTAATTCTGGAACTGATTTTATTCCAGTGTTCCAGGAGTACAGGAGTTTACTTCCATTGCCCACCACAGGTACTTAATTATTTGTGCACAGTTTTGCTGGCCAGAGTCAGCAAAGGTGATCCTCTACCGGCTGGATGTACTAGAACTGTTCAAAACCAATAGTGTCTTTGATTGTTTCCACGTTATAGAGTTGAATGTGAGATTGCAGTACTGAATCTGAACACAGGTGGAAGAAAACAGTTACCATGTATAAAAAAGAAGAAAAGACATCCCTTCCCCTCTCTCCGTTCTTATCAACAAAATTATACACAAAACATAATTCACTACTACAGCTGTTGGGAGTAGACAGATTAGGTCAGGAGACAGAGCAGCGTTCTTATAGTAATGCTATTCACCACTTTGCATGGAGCTGTTTGGAGGGAAAACCTTAATTTTCTGACTGCATCAGTCTTGCAAATTATGGGACTTTTTTCTCTTACAAACTTTTATCTCTAGAGGCACTAGGGGGCACTGTGTAAAAATTTTCGAGTATAAAAAGACCGCACTGAAAATTGAAAATGCAACATGTGCAAAAACACTGCATTTCAAAACAGCGTATGAATTAATTATTGAGTTCATCGTAACCTACCTGTATTTGTACACATCTGAGCTTAGTTAGTGTATTTTTAGCAGGTCTTTCATACTCTCAATTGCAGTCCTTGTTAATTTACACTTTTGCTGTGGGTTTTTGTGGATTAGGCTGTGTGGTGGAACAAGCTGCTTCCTGAACTTTGCAAGAGAACCAGACTTGCTGGAAATGACTGCCCCGTTCTTATTTCATCACTGAAAGGTAAATAAATTGATTGCAACTCAACTCCAGAAGCCTTTGTACATCATCTGACATTCTAAATACTGTTCAGGCTAAGGACTACTGATGTGATAATTTGGAAAAAAAAGGGGACCTTTTTCTACAGTTAAAGCTAATACAGCTCAGCAGGCTTTCTAGTCATTAGCACAGCATTCTGCAACGTATAAAAATCATGGCATTCATTTTGTATTGAAAACAGTTAAATTGTGGAAATCATATTGTTTCTATATAGGTCAAGAATAGACACCATTAAAAAAACTACTAAATAGAACTAATAGAGAGTAATTGGTTTTTTTCCTAGGCTAAGTGACTATATGGTTCAAAGCAGTGACAGCTGACAGGATACTATTGATAAGCCAGTGGGTGTTTAAGTGTGTATTGACGATTAGGTCATAGACTGAAAAAACCATGATGAGTTACTACTAGAAGTAGAGAAACCAACCCTGGTAGTCAACGTAGTCCTATTGTTACATGTTTGTAGGAAGTCAATAATACTGTGTATAGCTGAGGGGCCAGTGTATTTGTTTTGACAGAGTAAGAAGATTGAATAAAGCACATATTTTTAAATAACTGCCAGTGTAATGCCTGAGGGCAGAAAAACAGCATCATGGGGTTGCACTGTGCAGCACAGGTTGCCATGCTCTATCATAAAGTTCCAGTTTCTACTGCTAGTGGTTTTTTTGTTGAAACGTTGTTTTCATGCAGTAACTGTGCTGTAATCGCTTAAGAACATAATGTTAAACAGCTTGGTCTGAGAAGCTGCTTGCATAACATCCTATTTTACAGATAGTGCTGAGTTAGGGTACTAGTACAGATTTCTAGTGCTTCCTTTGCATTCCGTACAAAACATGTGAAGTACTAGATCAGACTCTGTAAGCATTAGTGCCACATGTAGACCTGATGAGTCAAGATAGAGGTATGGTTTTAATCTAAGACATAATTTTCCATTTACTTTTGAGATTTCCTGTAGTTGTATTTGCTCCCAAATGGGTGTGTCTCAAATTTAATTCCAGTTGCAATATTTAGATAATTTGATGACTTCAATTAGTAATTATAGTGGTAATGTTTTTTTGTTTCTTTGTTGTAAAACCAAAATACCTAAACAAGATTTTTTCCCCTGCTTTGAGCAGAAACTTTATCAGTTGTTGCAACGGAACTGGAACTAAGGGATTTCCTCAGTCTTCTACCAGAGGATGGAACTGCAGCATTTTTCCTGCCACATCTTCTTCACTGCAGCCAGAAGAAGCAGCTGACCTAAAACAATGAAAGTCTAATATGCACTGAAATACAAAGAATGTGCTGGAATAAAAAAGTAAATGAAACAGACAGTAGAACTACATATAAGGTACTGTGGGACTCCCCTCACATAAATCGCCTTATTTCTCAGTTGAAACCTAATGACAACTATTGAATGACAGCTATTGTGTGAGGCAAAGCATCTGTTTCGAAGCTAATACTATTACACTCAGGCAAAGGTCAGCAAACCAGAATTCCTGCCGGGCAGAACTGAATGGTAGTTGGACTGGTAAAAACATAGGTGTTCAACTGTTAGGCAGGATCACTCATCTTCTCAGTCAGGGTGAACTTATGGCCAAAGCAGCTAGAAAATACAGACTGTACAGTACAATTGGACATACAATGTTCACTGAAACTAACGCAGGGAGTCAGTCTTAAGTCTAAGTTAGTTGGATCACTGACCTAGGGAGGAGTTTAAACTCAGACATGTGTCTAACTGTATGAGTAAAAGTAAGTGCCTTACTCTTCCAAGTGGAATTGGGCCCCACTTACTTCATTTTGCAACATAGACATTCCCTTGAATTCCAGCTGGCAAAACCAGTCAGCTGCTCTGTCATTTTAATTACATACTCATGCAAGTGTTAAAATGAAAATGTTTTCATTTAGCAATTCACAAAAAAAGGCCATAAATCAAAGAGAAACGGAAGTGTTCCCAAGGGGAGTGGAAGATACGGACTACCGCTTACTTGCTGGTTTTTGGTTTTTTTCTTCTCCTGTTGTACTCAGTCAGTAGACAAGTATTTGAAGCATTGCTAGGTCACAAATCCAGCTGAAAACTCTTTATTTCTTCTAGGTTTTTTGGTAAGCGTCTCTGGTACTTGTGCATGTATGTACTGATGTTTATCTTTCAGACAGTTTCAGGCAGAAAACATCCTTCTGTTCCTTCAGCTGGAATTCAGTCATAATAAACTGTCACAAAGTTTATGACCTTCTTATGAATGTAGTTTGTTTTTTTGAGAATCTACCACAAATAAAACGACTCCATGATCCCATAACCATCTAAAGGCCTAATTAGCTGACACTGACTATCAAATCCATTTTCACTGAAGCTGTAATGTTACTTAAACCTGTAGAAGTCAGTCAGAAGAGATCACTAACATTGCAAATAAAATATATTAAAAAAAAAAAAAGAAAGAAAAAAATAGTTTAACTTATCAATGTAGGATTCCTGCTACAGCCAAAATCAATGATCTAATTTACTAGTAGGGATTATTCTGGTTTCAGTAGAATCTTTCTACCTTAAAAAAGGCCAAAGCAATTTAGAGTTGTTACAGAGAAGCAACTTCCTTTGTTCTGGTAGCTGTAAAGCCCAAATGTTTTGCTTTGCCTGCCTGTCCCATACATCCTTCCCTCTTGTTTGAAACAGGTCGAACATACGTGGAGTTGAGCTATTAAAACACAACTGGATGGCATGATGACACCTGCTCTTACTGCTTTCATTTTTGACCAGCATCAGTCATGCACTAATACTGCTGCTTCCATTTCTTCTGTCAAGAAATGCTTAATTTGCCTTGGTCTGCACTACATAACTAACAGCAAAATGATTTCACTGCATGAACTGTTTAAGATTCATCAGAGCAAAGCTCTTAGGTATAGTAGTCACCAAATTTTTCCCTTTGCTGTCTGAATTTCATCAGGCTTATTTGAGCATAACTTTGTCTGTCTTGTAATTATTTTCATAACAGAAAACCAAAAACATCTTGTGCAACCATGATCCCTCAGCCATTGCATCTTTTAAATTCACTATCTTGAAAGATGTTACTGGATAAAATTATAAAATAATTAAACAGAAATAATAGAACTATTTTGTTAGCTGTTCAATTATACGATAATATATATATTTTAAGTGTGAACCTATGGGTAAAGTGATAACCAAATTCCTATTTTCCGAGCAGTAACTACTAACATATCTGACTAGTAAAATGTGACAGCAGATACCTAAAACAAATTTTGCTGTTACGCAGGGTTATTTACAAACTTTAAAAAAAAAAAAAAAAAAA
>NW_008795907.1:598730-632627 GCF_000699145.1 Aptenodytes forsteri | reverse complement strand
AAAAAAAAAAAAAAAAAAATTTTATTTGGCTCTTCCATGTTCCTCAGCAGTTAAATATCATGCATTAGACATCACCTAGAATATGTTTAGCTTGCAAGATATTATTTTTATTTAGAGAAAAAAATATTTAGAAGCTGTTACATCCATTCAGCTGTCTTAGTGTATGGCCCTTTTGTTAGCCGTGGGCCACCAAATGAAATCTTCCAAAGCACAAGTGGAGATGAATTGTCCAGGAGATAGTATTTCTCAAGAAATGCTTCACTGAAGGTAGACCTTGGAGAATCACTGTGGTAAAATGTTTTCATCATTCCAGTGTGCCTGTCGTACCTTTACTCTTGAACTGATTGAATAATCTTGGGAACAAAGACCATTTGTCTGTAAGGGGGAAAATAGCTTTTGTTTCATGCATTTCATCAAAAGAATAGTCTATGCATATGGACAACAGAATCCAAAATGGGAGCAATGGATTGTGAGTTAGATTTAAAAACGGCTTTAAAATGCACAGAAGGGTACATTTTAATGCACTTTAGATGGCTGATTATGAAAAATCCAACATACTGCTTCTACAAGTTAAAGTCTTTGTCTACATCTCTTTCTGTGCACTCAAGTTTTTATTATCTGTGCAAGTTTGGCACAGTGTATTCTGTAAATCAGAATGGTTTATAAATAGAACTAGATTGTGTTTAACAGTCCAGTCTGCTTTTAGTAGTGCACTCAAGTTTTTATTATCTGTGCAAGTTTGGCACAGTGTATTCTGTAAATCAGAATGGTTTATAAATAGAACTAGATTGTGTTTAACAGTCCAGTCTGTGTTTTTAGTATAGATACAAATGTACATTATATAGTTGTATATCTATATATACACGTACATACACACATTTTGAAATGTTCCTAATGTTCTCTTTTTGTCAATTAACTATAATGCATACCTATTATGCTCTGTCTTTTGAGAACAGGAAAGTGATGCTTTTAAAATTGTATTAACTTTGTAGAAACAAGAACTTTCAAAATTCTTCAAGTTTTTTCACAGGTAATATTGCTAAAGCAAAGTAATAGTGTCTGTAAAGCTAAAACATGTCCTTTAGAAAGAAAACACTATGTTAATTTTTCAGTACTCTGTTAGGGATGATGACTTCAGCTTTATTTACCAACTGTTCTTTTTGCTTTAAATGAAGATTGAGAGGGAGTCTGACACTACTTGCACTTCTTGGGTACAGAAATACTCTGTCTCATGAAGAATTCTTTTTAAATAAATATCTGTCATTTTAATTTCATTGATGGGAAGCCAAAGCAATAGTCAGCTAACATCCAGTCCTTTAGCTACTTCTGTTTTCTGAGCAGCAGCGCTGAGGCAAGTATGATCAGGTGGCTTGCAACATTCTGGCCTCCAGACAACAATATCAAGCCATGAAATATTGCTGCATGCCTGAACTGGTTCTAAGTACACTGGCCTGTCTGTGAGCCGCATTCTGCATCTTCAAACATAATGAACATTATTGAGATAGATACGCTCCTACCTTCCTTTGGGAGCACCGTGTAGGTTGCCTCCATGCCTCCATGGATGTGGTCAGTAACGTGACAGTGTAATAGCCAGGTTCCAGGGTTCTGCGGGGTCATTTCCACAGTTTGAAATGTCCCAGGGAACAGATCAAAGACATCTGCCTGGTAAACCCCTGTTTGCTTCAGGACAAAAAGAAACAAGGGTCAAACAGTGTGGTATTACCAGATGGCAGTAATTTAAGCTACCTTTTATGCATATTCACACCAAACTTTTTAATCACAGTTGAGTGAAAAGGCATCTACTGTATGTCATTTCTACAGAAGCATCGTTGTACATCCACTTCATGCTTAAAAGATTGATAAACTAGCAGCTAAGTGGAAATGAAGGAAAACTACAGCTGTTGTCTTACCACAGCCATGAAAATTCACAGCTACCTCGTCAAAGCAAGTTGTGAAGTTACCGGTCAGCTGATGCTACTGGCAGATACTCTCTGTCTCTTGTATGTTGATCAAATACAGGTTTGGCACATAAAAATTACAAGTCAAATTACAAGTCCTGCTTAATTGTAACATCCGACTTTTCACCAGAGATTGCAGTCCTTGGTATTTGATCTACCTCTCATTCTTAACACAGCAAGAAATGAGTGGAAAGGACCTGTTACCTTATACTCAAAGCTGTGGCCATGGAAGTGTGCTGTGTGAATGTCTATTTCATTGCCCATTCCCATCAAATACCAGCTTACTTTATCTCCAACATGCATAGTCAGACCATGTAAATTTCCAAACACCTTTCCATTAATGGCTAGAAGGAGGGAAAGAACAAGACAGAGAAAACAAATAAGGTTTTGTGTATTGTTATTCTCTAAACTTTAATAGAATACAAGATTTGAAAGCCAATGCCAGGCAAAAGTAATGGCTTTGAATAGTATATAAAACCAAAACAGTTGGACAGCATATTATGAATGGGTCTGATTATATTCCATATTTAACTAGAAAGCAAGACGTAGTTAAAAGTTCTTTACTGTATACCATTGCTAATGCTGCAGTTCTTAAAAGATCTGCATTTCCTGCAGCTCTTTGTAAAGGGTAAGCTTTACCAGGACATGCTTTCAGGATGCACGTTGCCTTTCCAACTTATCCAGAAAAGTTGTTTGCTGACATCAAATAAAAATTTCAAATTTCATTTTTACTCTTTCCTCAAAATTTCAACATGGGACCATTTTTTCATAGGTTTAAAAAAAAAAAAAAGTCATTCAGTAGCATTAACAGTGTTTTCAAATAGTTTGAGTGAAATTTTTCAGGCCTTCCACTCTGGAACTGGAAATTCAGAGGGGATAAGAAAGTCAAATTTATATGCAGTACTTTCAAATACATAATTTTATATAGTTTCCAGAGTTACATTAACTAACTAAATTGGGACACATACCATGCATTTTATTACTTTCAAGGAATTCCTCATCCTCTTTGTCAACAAGGTGTGGGTTGGTAGAATAGGTTTTAATGTTTTCATCCAAGTACCATGACTCATTTTCATCAAAAACCATAAAAAGAAGAGCAAATTGAACTTTCTTTTTAGTATTAAATGATGGCAAGTAATGTCTATGACACACAACAAGTGTGCCTATTAATCCACTGTAAGTGTCCTGAAATTACAAATGAAAAATCATATAATTACAACACATGACTAAGCAGAAGCACTTTTAATGCCAGACATGAATCCTCTTACTATTTTTACAGCTGTCAGTATCTGGGAATAAAAGTAGCCAGTATCAGACAAACTAGGTTATTTCTTCACTGTTACATGCTACCCTTGGATCGAGTTCAATGGACTATGAAGAGTAACTGCCTCTTTTTCATCTCTTGCTAGGAATAAACATTTGTTCCATTTTAATTTCTTGCTCATCTTTTTTTTTCCAAATTCTTTTTAGGTTTTAGGATTTTGATCTTGGTTTCCATTCAGAATATACTTCTTGACACTTTTTTATTTGTGTTTGCTGAGATGTGAAGGAAAGAATACATTAATTTCCATTAAAAATTATTAGTCATGTTAAGTTAATGGGTGCTTGTACAAAAATGGCAGATTTATGTTCCACAGTTGCATGTTAGTTTTCCCACACGACTGATTAGATATTGAGCAAGCTATAAAGTGTTAGCTTTAAGAATGAAATCTGAGTGAGGTGATCTGTAGCAGCAGCAGAAGAACCAGGGAGCAAGAACATGAAGGGCTGTGACTCTCAAATTCTGCCCTTTCTTGCATAATTCAAGAGACATTTAAATTCAAAGGTATGGTAATGGGGGGAATGACTTGACAGAGAACAGAGAATGCAGAAAGAGTTTCAAACTCATCTCCCTTTTGCTGTAAGTGTATCTATCTGTGTTGAAGTCATGAACAAAACCCTTTAGATTGATACTAATAATATACCTTAATGATGTCCACCGTTGAATGGTATGCCCATGCAATACAATGTGGATCTCCTCTCTCAGAACCAGATCTCTCTGGGATTTTCCAGACATATGTTTTTGTTTCACCTGAGTTAAATAAATATCGATGAATTTTAGAAGTTTCCTGTGTGCTGACCTATAAGAGGTCATGCTGAAACAGATGTTATCTCCATTTACAGCTTGTATTTGTCTTGAATTTCCTCTTCCCAATTACTGCACTGGCTAGCTTATTGTTATTTCCCTTCTGCAGATCCCTGGCTCTTCTTGCCAACGTTTTTTTTTATGTGGCTGCACTGTCCAGTTTACCATACTTAATAAAAACAAGTGTATCTTTTGTAAAGATCACAGAGGAGCTTCTGAAATAATAGCTAGCATAAGCTATGCTCTCCCTACGTAGCCAAATCTGTCACGAAAGGTGCAGCCACGCTGTGCCAAAAAATTACTGATCTCTCAAGGGCTAGGATACATAGCAATAGTTAGCAGGGCCTTTTTAATTGTAGAAATATTTGTCATAATAGGCATCAAAAATTTAGGAACCTGAGGTAAAAACAAACAAACAAACCCAAAGTATTTTCTGCTATCCTAAAATGAAAGCTTGCTAAACCTTAATAGATGGCTTGATGTTACCTGCTAGAAATGAACAAGGATGCTTTGATACCTGGGTTAGTTACAGCAACAACAGAACTGTCTGTTTTCACTCCGTGGGCATGTATAGAATAAGGTCTTGATGCCAAGTTCTTAAAAACGATTATGATTTTATCTCCAATATTTGACATAAGCAGTGGCCCTGTTGGATTGAAAAGAAAGATTAACTTGGTTTTACAAAAGAGCAGAGCAGAGAGAGAGTATTCAAATAATACACAACAACATTGGCTTATAATTCAACTGAAAACTATATATACATGGATAAGGTCATTCACTGTAATAATGCCAACTTGAGTAGCTGAAGTTAGGCATCTAAGTAGAGGCCTAAGTTTCAAAGGCTCCGAGCACTTACTGTGTATTTGAAGTCAGTTTGGATGTCGCTGCCCAGTTTTATGCTGACTTTGAAAATACTGACCTGTGATCAGGCAGCAAACCAGAAGGGTTTTTTTCTTGTAAAGCAAGCAATGTCATCTTGCAAGGAAAGCACCGTAATAAAAGTAGCAATTCCACGTAGGTTTAGGTACTTTGTGTGGGTAGAACTATACTCAGTATTATTCAAATAGTATCTTCTTGTTTTGTTTCACTGCATTTTTCCCAGTTTCAAAACAGAACTTCATGATGACTATACCTTGAATTTCCAGGTGTTGCTGCTCCTCTGCTCTGTTTTTGGGAGTACTGAATGTCTGATCAGTGTACTCGCGATATACTACCTTTCTGTATTTTGAGCCAATGAATTTGTCATCTTTATTTAAAAATGGATTGCCAGGGCTGCAAAAAAAAAAAGAAAATAGAGATAAGAATATGTCGTCCATGTCTTCATGTATTTTAAAACATCTTTTGCAGGTATATCAATTAACCATCAAACAAAAATCCAGCTCAGTGAAACAGTAATCTCATAGACCACTGGTATCTTCAACGTGAAAACATTCTTGTTAAGCTGGGAGGTTTCTCTTAACCTGGAAGGTTGAAAAATCACTATAAATAGACCAAGTCTATATAGTATTTGAGAGAATGCTGAGTGCTCGGCCTGGCAGATACTTCAAATCACAAAAAGTCATCCAGCAACCTGCATACCAAAAAATAGAGCCCTCAGTGACTTCTGTAGATCTGAAATGAAGCCTAAAACTTGTAAAGCTTGAGTGCCTTGCTGAAATGAAATGTGAGGGACTGATTCTCTGCTGAGATCATGGGAGCTGGAGACAGTGGGGAAAATAAGTCTGATAATAGCATAGTCCGTATTACTTGTGCTTAGAACTATGGCAAAGTCCACTGTGGTATGCAGGGCAAGGAAGTGTGCTATCAAGCTAAAGAAAAAGAATAAAATACAATTAAGTCAATAAAACGTATAGGCGGTTACAATCTACTACTTTAACCTCAAATGAAGTTATACAGGTGGAACACATAGAAATTCATCAGTTCATTATTTAGCTAATTGGCATGAATTATTTGATCCAATCTGTTCCTTCTCATTGAGAATCAAATACTGGGAATAAAACACCAAGGCGACAAGCTTCGTAGTAAATGGATTAGGTCATGGACTTATCTTATGTAAGCTAATGAAATTGAGAGGTGTAAGAAAGAACCTTACTCAGAGTACAGATAAACATGAAACAAAGACATGTTACATATTGCAAGTAATCAAATATCAGGACAAAGTAGTCATTGTATCTACAACTTAATGAACATTTTAAGCATTCCACATCAAGGACTGTACCAACATCAGTAAATAATAAATGCACATGCACTATCCAAGACTCATGAAAATCTGCAGCTGCCCCACAGAAGATTTATGCTGCACTGTTTCACAAACATCATGCTGTCTGGCTAACAGTTACATGGTAACATTACTGGAGAAGGACCATAAATTCAAGTGAGCCCTAAAAATACATATGCAAAGAAAGTGTGTCTAGAAATGCCTGGGGGAGGAAAAGGTTCAGAGAAGTGAGTTGCTCCTTTGCTTTTTTGCATTTTTTCCCTTGTGTATATGCCAAAGTACCTTTCCTCATGGTATTGATGCCGCTCAAATTCCCATGTCCTGTTAGGAGAATAGTCCCATTCAACTTCCACTGCAGCAATATAGTAAGTCTTTTCATGCAAATACATAGATAGATCCACATTCCACCAATGGCATTGTTTCACTTTGTAATTCTGTTTCATGCCCCCTGTGTAGTGGTCTGTTGTCACGCACGACACTTCAAAAACTCCTAGAGGTCATACAAGAAACAAAGACTTGAGGACAAAAATCTGTTACTAGTAGATCTTGCAATTGTATTACCTATGTGGATTTAGTGCGTAGAGACTGAGACACAGGCTATTGCTCATGTAAGATCCAAAATCTTTGTGTAGTGTGGCTACTTGTAGTAATAAAATTCAGCATACATAGAAGCTAGAAAAATCAAGGCTTTAGCATTAAGAGCTTATGTCCTATGAACACGTTTGTTGCCCTTCAAACACAGCTGTACACAGTTTTAGCACCCAAAGGATCAAAATACCAGCTATTTAAAGCTTGTCTCTAAACATAAAATGTTCATAGGTAAACAGTTTCTAAACTAGTAACAGGATTTCTAAACAAGACATTTACCTTCAGAATCAGGCTTCATAATAGCTGTAAGAAATGTATGTGGAAACAGATTTGCTGTATCCCTTCTTGTTCCTCTAGTTACGAATGTGTTTTCTGAAAAGTATATCCCGTGGACATCGACTTCTGACCCCAAGCCCATCAAATGCCAGGAAACCACACTTCCTTTACACATCTCAAGACCAGGTTGATTTCCGTACATATAACCATTAATGGCTGGGGAAGATATGAGGAAGCAAAACCCACCTTGATTAACACATTACTTAATTCTGCAATACAGATTTAATAATACACACTTCAGATGTAATGTGATGCCTTAGACTGACAGAAATATCAATAATAAAATACTTTATCACATCAGCAAAACTAGAGAATCAATTCAGGCAAAACAACTTTTAAAACCCAGTGTTTAAAAACAATTTCTAACTGGTCTCCTTTTCAATGTCTAAAGCACAGGTAGCTGGCTTGACCATCTGGAACTTCCACTGCTTTATACCTCTCAAGCATGCAGGATGCATAAAGTATCCTGCTTTATACCCTGCAAGACCCTCCAACCACACAGTGGAGACAATCATCTGAAGTGTTTTTTCAGTTTGAGCTACTAATCCTTTCTAGTTACTCCTGTGCAAAACTTTCAAAGCCTGGGCCTCACAGGTACCACTGAATGCTCAGTATCAAGGCTCTGTAAATAGCAGGAATGCCCCGAGGGCAAAATTTAAGAAAGAGCACAAGCAAATACATTTAAAGATTAGGACTTATTTGCAGGACTAGGTACTGAAGGTAGAAATGTTCTTTCACATAAAACTTGAAAGATGTTTCTACAGTACCAAGAGACCATCGGTGTGAAACTCGGCTCTGTGCTAATAAAGAACCAAAGAAAAATTTTCATTCTAAGGGGGCCACAGTGCTGGTAAACGAATCCAGACTCGGCCACGGACACAAAATGAGCCAACAATGTGCCCTTGTCGCAAAGAAGGCTAATGGTATCTTGGGCTGCATTAGGAGGAGTGTCGCCAGCAGGTCAGGTTATGAAAGTCAGATTGCAGCTGCTATTGTAGAAATACTTCAGACAAACTGAGCTGGAAAGCAGCTTGGCAGAAAAGGACCTGGGGGTCCTGGTAAACATCGAGTTGAACATGAGCCAGCAATGTGCCCTTGCTGATAAGAAGGTGAATCGTATCCTGGGCTGCATTAGACACTTCACTGAAACCAGTATCTCATTTCTTAACCATTCTACACTTCTCCACTGCCACCTCACATACATACCACACTCATCCCCGCCGAGAAATAAAAGAGTAAGGACTGTGCCCTTGCTGCAAAGAAGGTGATGGTATCCTGGGCTGCATTAGGCGAAGTATGGCCAACAGGTCGAGGGAGGTGATCCTTCCCCTCTACTCAGCACTGGTGAGGCCACACCTGGGGGACTGTGTCCACTGCTGGGCTCCCCAGTACAAGAGAGACACGGACATACTGGAGAGAGTCCAACAAAGGGCCACGAGAATGGTGAAGGGACAAGAAAGCATCTCTCCTATGAGGAAAGGCTGAGAGAGCTGGGACTGTTCAGCCTGCGGATGAGAAGGCTCAGGGGGGTCTCGTCAGTGTATATAAACACCTGCAGGGAGGGTGCAAAGAGGAAGGAGCCAGACTCTTTCCAGTGGTGCCCAGTGACAGGACCAGAGGCGATGGGCACAAACTGACACACAGGAGGTTCCCTCTGAACATCAGGAAACACTTTGTCACTGTGAGGGTGACAGAGCACTGGCACAGGCTGCCCAGGGAGGTGGTGGAGTCTCCATCCTTGGAGGTATTCAGAAGCCACCTGGACATGGTCCTGGGCAACCAGCTCTGGGTGACCTTGCTTGAACAGAGGGGTCGGACCAGACGACCTCCAGAGGTCCCTTCCAACCTCAACTGTTGTGTGATTCTGTGAAAATCCTCCTTTCAGCTACATCATCTGTAGGGCAGGGGTTGGTTTTCTCTTACTGCCTGGTTGCATTTATAGGGGTGGCACATGGGCTACAGACCTAATTCCTCCTTCTGTCTGCTCAAAGTGGTACATAACAGTGCTAATGCACAACTGCCATGCAAGACACTGAACAGCTGGCATTATGTTTTGAACTACCACATTGAGCTGAAATTGAATTGCATTCAAACATGGTTTTGTTTCCAATGGAATGAAATGTCTCTGCCACCATACAGTTTCCCAGTCTCCAACATGAGATCACAAAAGTAAAAACCTTATTGTAGAAATGAATATTTGGCTAACTAATAATTTTCTTACAGTGCATTTTGTTAGACTCTTGGAAGTCCTCATCATCTTTGTCAATTTTATTAGGATTTAGTGTAAACATCAAAATATTGTCATCCAAGTACCAGCTCAGATTCTCATCAAATACTGTGGCAAGTAGAAAAAACTCCACATTCACATTTTTCTGTTGAGAAGAAATAGCACAAAGGAAAATAGAAATGAGTGAACAGAAAATGTCAGGAAAAAAATTCTATGCACATAATAATTTATGAGTATAATTCACAAAGTAGGATAGATGCATACATTGATATTTCATTCTAATAATCTCAAAGCTCTCTAATTGCTGTATCTGGTGACTAGATATCTGCTGCTAATGCTCTTTCTACCAGCAGGAACCACCTCTGGAAATGAATGTGTGTTTTGGTCTTTAAAGTCTCTACATTTTTCTAGTCATTCTCATCCTAGCTGAGACTTGAATGCCAGTGGTTGCTCACTGCGATGGTGGTTTCACAATACAGTGTCTGTCTATCTGGAGCCAGACTGATTTTGCTTTTTTAAAAAAACAACAAAAAAACCCACCACTTTCTTCATTTTATGTATTCCCCTCAGTACATGGGTGAGACTGTGGTGTGGAGAGGAGGTGGTGCTGAGTGGTCATTAATGTGGCAGGCCCTGAGGGCACAATTCGGGAAGAGAAAGCAGATTCAGCTACAATGATGCAAATGTTTCCATCTTTCTTCTTTGACTGACCTGTTTCCCAGAGGGAAGCAGAGCTCCTTTCCTGCACACCAAGAGAGGACCCACAAGGCCAGAACTGGTATCTCTGACTGCATCCACAGCTGAGTAATAAAGCCAGGTTAAACAGTCTGGATCTTGGTCTGTGGGGCCCACATCTTCTGGCACATTCCACTCATATGTAAACGTAGCACCAGGACTCACATGAGAGGCTGGTGATTCAGTACCTATTATAGAAATCAACATTAGGAATTATGCCTAATGAACATTGTTTATTTTGTCACCTTTAATACATCAACATGTACAACAGCTTGTTCTCTGGTGCTTGCCCGATCCCCATCTATAGGCGCACCTCTGGAGGCGGCACCGTACAATGCCCCCTCGTCACTCTTGCGGTAACTCACACCATGGGGCTGGATGCTAAACGGGCGGCTGGCATTGTTTCGGAAGGTCACCCTGATGCTCTCACCCACTTCAGCCTTGATAACAGGTCCTAGAAAAGACCACATGGTCTAATTACAAGATGTTTCTATCAACTGATGTACAGATCACCACAAGCTTATAGCAATCAATGGCTGGCTGCTTTTCCCATTGCATGGGGAACTGCCCCTGGGCCTACGTGGCCACAGACCAGGTCCCTGGCACATGACAGCCCAGCAGCAACTGGACTGCTCTATTCCCAATGCCTCATGGAGGTCCAGTGACATGCAGGACAGTTCCCCCTTTTGGAAAGGGACCTACAGACATTAGCACCAATCTCAAACTCAGTCCAGAGCCACTCCAGAAGCAGCCAGGTTATAAATAGGGCTAGATCTGCCTAGCCTGGCCTTGTAATTCAGAGCCTGACCTTTGGAGACCATGGCATATTCCCACAGGCAAGTTGGGGACCACCACAGCATTGCCTTCAAGAGCTTTCTTACACCCTGGGGTGTCTCTTGGAGGAAGCCACAGCCACCAGCATCTGCAGGAGGCAGGGAGAGCCGAGGGCCCCTCGCTTGGAGGTGGAGGGGCACTGTTGGCTAGCCAGTGGAAATAATAGTTTACTCTCATAAATCTTTGACATGAAATAATTTTAGATATCTTACCTAAGAGTCCAAGATGTGCTTCCTCTGTGAGCCTTTTTTTATGTTCAGTGAAAGAACCGTCTGTGTATTCTTTGTAAATGGCTTTTTTATAAGAGCCACCAATTCTTGTCTCATTTTGTTCAAAAAATATGTGAGATTCACTGTGTAAAAGAAATTTCAATAGATGCAAACAGTTCAAGTCATAATGCTCAGCTTTACAAAGGCAGTCAAGACCTCAACCCTATTTTCTGAGGTATTTGCTGAGTTTGTCTTTTGGATCTCCTTCCAGTGATCTGGCCACACACTTATATACAGTCTCATATAAGGATGTGCAGGAATCCATTATCCTTCACTAACTTCTCTTTAAGAAAAAGACATTGTGCTGTGTTGCCCTTATAAAGCCAATATACTTAAAGACTCATCAACAATGATTTCTAGTCAACATTTCGTAACCTGAAGTTTACCCTTATTTTTATTAAAAATTACAAATAGTTCAATGACAGTAGATACATATCTTGATGTTTGTAACATCTAAACAGAAAGTGAGAAGATTTAGTCTGCACTTTTTAGTCTACACTTTTACTCTTCAAAAAAGGACCTTTCAATGTTTTATAAGCAGTATTCAAACAATGAACTGTGCCTCGTCCCTTGTGGAGCAGGTAAGTATTCTTTAACTCACAGATGAAAAATCTGAGGAATCAGTGTATTCAGTCAATTGGTCCAGGTCTTAAGTATGTAAACACAGAGCAAAGGGCAAAGCTACCTCGTGCAAGTAATTTGCTAGCTCTGATGCCATTAGCATGATTTTCATCAGCTAAGGAGATAATCATGAATTCCTAGCTTTGTTCTCTAACTCAGAATAATCAACCATCTTGAATCATCAGATGTCACTGCCAACATATGACATTACAATTCATCTTCATCCCAGTGAAATTACTAATGTTACAGCAAAATTCATAGTAAGATTGCAAGGAAAACAATAGACCTAATTTCGTCTGGTATTTATCTTGGCATTAATATTTAAGCAGAGGTGAGGACATTGAGAAATTCTGCCTAAAAGTCGGTTCTACCATATGGCTTACCTTACTTAGCATGTTTCTATCAATTCTTCCTGGAAAGTAAAACTTCTTTAATTAGAAGCATTTACCTGTCAGTGATTAATTCTTGTCCTGTAAAATGGTTCATTGCAGAGGGGCCATAATTCCAGATGATCTCTTCAGCAGCAATGAAGTACTGTCTTATCTTTGTACTCTCATTGTGATCTGTTGTGGATTTCCTACAATCTTTTACTTTAAAAAGGGCCTGCATACCACCTGGAAAAAAACGAGGAGGTAGAGAAGGGGAGAAGGAACCGCGCTGTTTTCTCTTACCCTGCTTCCAATAGCTCTTCTCTTCCCTGGAGAATTCCCATACCATTGATGGATGTGCGAATCACAAATGAAAAGGAAGATGAATGATATAAAAGAACGCACACCAGCTGAGCTAGGATGTAGGAACACAACCATGGTATTTACAGTAGGCAGACAGGTGTGGTAAAGTACATTCTGCTTGGAAAGCTGCAGCTGACATGGTAGTTACAGAGAAGATTAGGGTGGAGTGGAAACAGTACTGTCAGTTAGCACTTCAGTCAAGGCCAGGTGCTACCAGACTGACCATCTTCCCTCTAAATCTAATCAACAGCTTACTTGTGAAACCCCTGGGTCTCTGCACCCTAGGAGAGAGGTCTGTTAGCAAATCTGCTTGCTGGAGATACAAATAATGTAATAAAGAAAGTCCTTTTACAGCTGCGGATTAGGCCAATTTGTAGGATTTAAGTTTTGCCCAGGATGCTTCAACCACATCAGGATGATGCTTGATGTGACAGCTATTTCAAAACTTAGAACCTCTGTGTAGTTGAATCTGTAGGTTAAACATACTCCTTTTTATATCAGATTTTTCAAATCTTGGAGAACGATTTTGAGTTCTGTGTTCCTTCCCACTTTTGTGATGCATTACTTCTCTAACTCACTTATAGGGATATAGATCATGGAAAAGTATGGAATTAGCTTCTAAGTATTTCATATGGTTAACAAACACTGGAAATACAGGAAGATACAGGGAAGAGAAATGCAGATCATCTCTGCTTATTAGCCAATGCACTTTCCAGAATATGTCTTTGTCAGCAGGCAAGTTAGCCTGCCTGTCCTGTGCCCTTGCCCAAACAGGGAATGAGCCCCAACTTTTTTGTTGGCAAACAGAAAATTGTGACTAATTATCTTCAGTAAGAGGCAAACATCATGCTATTGTTTGTCTAAAGTTGAGGCTTGCAAAAGTGCAGCTGTGCCAATTGCTGCCAACTGATAACAATTTCCATTACAGACAAGAATTTCCTTGATTTCCATGGCTACATGCTCAAGCCCATCTAATACGCTTCTAGGCATTTCAATTACCATGAAAGTCTTGTTACCTAGAGGAGAGTATCATCTGGCATATAACCAGGTCAGGAGCACTGCTAAAGTGACTCAGTAAACTGCTAGCTCAAGCTAAAAAAAATTCTGGTCACCGGAACTTATTCTGTACCTTCGATATGGTCATTCACTTGGCAGCTGAGCAGCCATTCCCCAGGACTCCTCGGTATCATGACAGCGTCAATAAATGTGGCTGGGAAGAGGTTGATGGTGTCAACTCGATGATGCCTTTCTATTAAGGTCTGTCCATGAAAGTAGGCTGAATGGATATCAGCTTCATTACCCATGCCAAAAAGATGCCATTTTACCTTATCTTCCGCACACATTGTGAGATTTGGGAGGTATCCATACATGTACCCGTTGATTGCTAAAAGAAATGTTATTTATTACAGTTACCTTCACAGACCTTAGGCTCTTTTCTTCAAAAGTAGGTGACATACAACCATCGCTCTATCCTTCAAAACATAAAGAGGCTCAAAACAAAACTCCGCACCTTTGAAAGTGCGCCGATATCAGACACACATTTCATCTGCACAACTAGCTGCATGAGCAGCAGTTCCTGCTATGATTCTGGAATCCATGTCAGAGCCAAAGGTATCTTCTTTGTTGACACTAACAGTAATAACTGTTTTTCTAAATGGCGATATTATAGTGCAGAGTTCAGGACTAAGAAACAGAACAAAGTTAACACAACTCTGTTTAGAGTGCCTGGGAAATTATATTGGCAAAGAGGTTCTTGGCCCCTAAGAATTTTTATATCACAACCGCAAACATTTGATTGTACAATACTTGCCATCACTTCTTAATTTTTTTTTATTTAAAAGGACCTTTCTTAATCCTCCAAGAAAAAGCCCTGCTTAATAAAAAATAAATTATCTACAGTTCATCTTTAAAAGAGACAACACGTAGAAATATTACATCACCATATCAATGACAAGCAACATTAATATAATGTTCTCTCACAGTGCATTTTATTGCTTTCCTGGAAGTCCTCGTCGTCTTTGTCAACTTTGGAAGGCTCAGAACAGTATGTTCTGATATTATCCTCTAGATACCAGCTGAGATTTTCATCCATCACAGAAAACATAAGGATAAATTCAGTGTCAAAGTGTTTATCATCACTGCTCTTATTCATTGTATCTGAAAAAGAAAGCGGTATATTCAAAGACTTTGGCAACTGACATTATCTTTTCATCAGTTTTAAGTGTAGTATCAGTAGGGCTGGTCAGTGTTTACTTCGTATTTTCCACTTTTCTTAAGTGTGAGTGTACACATAAACTTACAGACACACTCAGAAAACAAAAATCGGTTTTGATAGATACTATAAAATAACTTTACTAAGGATAAATATTGCATGTGGTAAGATTACAGTAAATCTGTTTCTCATATCAGTATTTACACATCCTTTTGCATTACTAGCATGAACACATCTCACTCATATGGATTTGTGGACAAAGTATTCTGCAAATTATACTTGCTGTCACACACAAAATCAAACTATTTCCTATACTATTGAAAGGCAGTTAATTGAGAAGACAAAAAGCTGCTATTTCAAAATTTACTCCTCCTCTTCCAGTAAATTATTTCACTGATATTTATCAAAAACCATTATCAATCACCTTGCATATGTATTTATTTACTTATTTATTTATGGTTTACCTTTCCTGCAAATTATTAAAGGCCCAACAAGCCCTGAGGCAACATCTCTTGGAGCATCTATGTGGGAGTGGTAAACCCTGGTTATGCAGTCTGCATCTCCCTTAGCTGGACCTTGATCTTCTGTCACATCCCATGTGTAAGTGTACTGGCCTCCAGGCTCCACAGCATCATCTCTCTTTTGCAAATCTTTGGTGTTGTCAGGATAAAAAGCACCTGAAGAATGCCACACAGCCACCATTAATACAACACATTCAAATTTGGTGTCAGGATAGCACCTGCCATGCTTTAAAGTTGACTACATGTTGCAGTAACATGGACTGAGCATCTGAATACAGGCTAAAAAAAAAATCTTTAAAATCAGGTGAGTAGATCCTTTCCTTCTCTTTAGGAGTCTCTTTATTTGCCTTTGAATTCCATGGGAGTTCTTCGATTAATGGCCCATTAAATTTAGTCCTTAATTTATTAGGAGGGCACTATGTACTTCTGCTAACAAGATAACAATTCAAATATTTGTAAAACATTTGTTAAATATTAATCTTGGAAACTGTTCTAAAATATTGCATATGTCCTCAAGGAATATAGGTGTCACTGGAATGAGAGCAACAGAAAAAAAAATTTTAAACATTGTTCCAAAAAGTGCATGTACTGCTACATAACACTGTTCTGCTCCCACAGAACGTGTCTATATCAAGCTACATACTAGCTGTAATGAAAAACTTCACAAAATATTAGAAGTTAAGCTGATACTTCATAAATTCTTCTAATGAAAAATTTTTAAAGACTGCTTTTGAGACAACATCATATTCTCAACAATTCACACAGTTTTTAAAGCCCGCTAATAAAACTTTCAACAGCCATATTCTGGTGCCGTCTGGTGCAGAAAATGCCCCATCGCCTAAGTGTGGCTAGGCCAGCTATTGCAAGGGCAAATCATCGCTAATCCCAATAGCACCCCTACAATACATCTTAAGTGTGTCAGACGTTTATCTCATTAATTTATTCCTAAGCAGTAGCTGTTTCTCTATTTTAAGAAATTCTTGTGTGTCTTATATACAACATATACAAATTTAGTGTTAAGAATTTGGAACTGTAAGTTACCACTGCTAACAATATCTTCTTCACAACAGTATCAATTTTTCCTTTAGATATCCTCAATACCTGCATCTCTTATATACCTTTATACCCTTATTTCAGGTGAAATATAAATACTCTTATTTCAGGCGAAATGTTGATCTAAAATCACCTTCTTTATGAATTCCACTTTCGGTTTTGTATTTTTCTCTTGAAAAAATTATCAGACTTCTTAGCTCTTATTTTACATTGGTTGTGTTCTGTTTTAAATCTTTATTTACTTGACCAGTCTTCTTTTTGATGAGACAATATCACCTACACTCAGAGGAATGATTAACTTTTGATAAATTCTGGCACAACGGGCTCAAGCTTACCTTCATTTTCCTTTGTGTATCTTACACCATGTGGATGCAGCGTGTAACTTCTGGAAGCAAAGTTTTTCAAGTGAATAATAATGGAATCTCCAACTTCTCCTTTAATGATAGGGCCTAAAAAACCCAGCCAGGAAGGTTTGTCAACTATCACATCATATAAATGATTGGTGTACTGAGTGTAGACAGCCTTCTTATAAGTGCTTCCTATCCTATGTGGTCCTCTTTTGAGGAAGACTCCAGCCTGCCTGTAAAGAAAATACACCAACACATCTGTAGTGTCAGATACTCATTTTATATTTGAATGGTGTTAATTAGTAGGGTCTCAAATAAAGACCAGGCCTCCGTAGTGCTGTGCACAACTATATCTGTGTTTAAGAGCCAATATGTCTCTTATCATAAAGAGTTAGGCACCCATATAGAGATTAAATATTATGCACCAACCTCAATTTTTTTCTACCTATTTTGTAGACTGAAGATAAGGGTATTTGATACAATTTCAGGCAAATTTGAGACCATGTAGACAAAGCAAATAATAGTTCTTATTGCTCAAAACTTTTGTACTTGCATGCTTAAATTGCTGTATAATTTTTCATGGCCTGTTAAAAATAATAATTTCCATCATCATGCTATTATGTTGACTGCATAGTCCTTGCTCCATTGCAATGAGGAGCAGACCTTTCAGCTGTAAAACACGTTTAAGATGTCTGGACATGAGCAAAACTATAAGGTGCTGCTAACGTCCAGTGTGTGCATGGTGGGGGGGAAGGGCATGCAGAGTGTTGAAATGAGTGAGACCAAGCCCTCAGCTTGCTCACCAGTCATAGATGAAGAAGGATCACAGCCTCAGAGCCTGATATGGATTTACCCTAATAAAGTCTCATTTTTACAGGTTCAGCCCAAGAATATACAAACAGGTTACATGAGAGCAGGGAATTAGCAATGACCTCCTCAATCACTATGTGCCTTAACTACTGGACCATTGCTCCTCTCAATTAATGAAACACTTATATTAAAAACGGGAGCTTGGTTAGTGAGGAAAGAGCCTAACCCATGAGCTAAAATGAGACCGATGGAGATGGTATTTCCTATACGTGGTGTCAATACCTCTGAACCATGTAGCTATCGTGGATATGCTGCCCAAGCACCACCAGCCACAGGCGAGGGGTCACCATGTGTCTCTATCGACTGGGAACGGCTTTGGAGCCAACCTGTGCCTATGCTGAGGGTCAGGTACCTTTCATTAAATATTTTAGCCTCTGAAAAAAGTTCTTTTTGTGGAAAAAGTGCTTATGTTTGCTAACTACAATGGTGAGAGAAACTGCCAGCACTGGCTGTTCAAACCAGTAGTGCTACTCTTGGCTGATGCTGTTAGCCCAAACTCTAGAGTCTCTTTAACAACAAATCCTCCTGCACATTTTCCTGCCCATTTCAGGAGGACTAGCTGTGGAAGTAAATCTACTCCAGGAGGAGGCAATCCAGGGAGATAGGGCAACACTGCCTGAAGTTCAGCAGCCTCCTGATTTCTCATCTGACATGATGACAAACCAAGCCAACTTGGTTTCATATTGCCAGCAGGCCATATTGTGAAGCAAAAATGCAAAGTATTTCGCACAAGGCTGAGCATTGTTTGAGAATGTGGGGAAGGAATTGTTTGTACCTTGGCAATCACAGATCTGAAGTGTAATTAAAATGCCAATTCAGAGCTCCATGAAACTTGGAGAGCATAAACTTAGTTGCAGAGGCTCAGTTACTGGAAGGCTGAATGTATGAAACTTTTTAGCCACAAATTAAATCAAACAAATATGTTATGGCTCTTCTTGGACTGTTTAAACAGCTACCATTTAATTGTAGAGTATTCCTTCTAGCAGGTACACTGCACTCTTCCCTTCTCCTGCTCTTCCCTGCCTCTGTAAATAGCAATCTCCATACAAGCACAGCCTCATAGTTGAAGGGTTCAGGAGGAGAAGAAGAATCAGAGAAGCTGAAAATGAAAAGTATGGTAAAAGGGACTAGCTCCATTGCAGGCATACAACCACTGAAAAATTGGAATTAATTTAGCATGCTGCAGGTTGTCACAGAGCAGAGCAAAGCAGTGAAAGTGCAGTGAAAGGTGGTGGCTTGTTGTATTACAACACTGCTCTGCAATTTTCAGACAAGATGCCCTGCTTCCACCATTTATCAGAATTACTAGCCTGCTGAATCACTGGCAGTGTCTTACATGCCACTCAGTTTATGAGTAAAAAAAAAAAAGTTGACAGCTTCGTTTCATGCCTGATGAAATAGCAGATTATGGCTGAGATATTGTTGGCTCTCACTAGAGAAAACAAATCAGAGGAAATCTTCTAATCCCTCATCTACAGACTAAATGAGAACTGTATTTTTGAGATTTTTTCTAATTTCTGATTTCTCTCCATTTTTTTTTTTATTTTGGTATAGTTCTACTTCATTTTAAAGGCACTGGAAAAAAATAGAAGAAAGGAACATTTCTTCTCTCAAATATTTCTCTGATGCCTTTTATAACTGAGTTTTCTTTATTGATTATTCATATCTTCAGGGTGCTCCCCTCCTCCTCACCGTACTTATCCTCATCCTACTTATTGCTCTCACTCTGCACAGGACCCTCCTTGTCTTGTAACAAGCAACCCAGCTCCTCCACTGTGGATGGAAGGACTCAGCTGTGCTGCTGCACCAGTGAAAAAGACCACTGCCAACAATGAATATCTAAAAAGGAAACCTGTGCCCAATAGGAAAGTTTTAAATTTGTCAAACTTCTGCATTTAAAAAACGTAACAGCAAAAATCTTCTCTTCAGCACTGGCACTTTAACCATTCAAAAATTAAACATCATTAGACATTCAGGGTCTTTTTCTAGTCTCTACTTAGTAAACATTTCATTGCAACAAATTCACAAGAAACCTACATATTCCAATGCTTATAATTAGCAGAGCATTGGAACACAATTCTCAAGCCAGCCAGGAAAAAATCAAAATTCCCTTATGTCTGACAGAAAAATCCACTGACACCAACATGATTCATTTCACTGCCTTCACAAAGTTTTCAGTCTGGCCCTAGTGTCTAAAGGAGGCAATGCTGTAAAATCAAACTCAACCAGTGTAAACTGTTTTACTTACTCTTCTTCTGCAAAAAGCTGTCCAGATACCACATTGGTATTCCCAGGTGCATAGTTCCACACTGTTTCTATAATGCCGATGTAGTACTCCCTGTTCACCGCCCCAACTTGGCAACAGCAAGAAACCAGCAAGCAACTTAGGAAGAATAGCTTCATTTTGCAGTCATGAACCTTGTGGAAAGTGTGAAATAAAAACACAGGACGGGCACATGCAATTTCCCTTTATACGTTCTTGTCTCTCCCACCCCCTACCCTCCTTACCTCCCCCTTTCCCGCTCCTGTTTGCTTTGGTGAACACAATAAAATGTTGCACAATGTCTCTGTGTGTCAAGAGTAAACAAAAGATTCTGGTAACCTTGTCAGTTCAGATAATCTTCAAAGAAATTTTTTCAATTTCTGCCAACCTACTATCACGCAAATTACCATTTTAGACTGTTATCAGATTGTAAATCTTGTAGCTGAATTGAAAGTACTGTAGCTTTAAATGGATTTACAGACTTAAGCTTAATTACATTCTTCACTATCGTTATCACTCTCTCTATAGCTTGTAGACTACTGAAAAAATAATGTCTGTGACATGCGGTACAAGAACACAACTTTTTAAGTGCACTGTGAAAAGCTCTAAATGACACCTGTTTTCTCTGGTGTATCTGCTGCTGTGCTGACATGACTGAACGCAAGGCAGGCCCTGTAGGTGCAGACTTTCTGCTGCCTATTTCCCTTGCTCGTTCTCAATCTACGGATCGCTGCTTCTTCCCCTCTGCACGGCAATCACTAAACTGGTGCGACACAGACAGATAAGGGAGGACTGAGGTCACTGGTACCAGAGCAGAGCTCGCACACTGATGTATACATGGATAAGCTCTGCTAACCCGCCACAGTTCCCCTGGAAATGTAATTTTAGCACAAAGTGTGACATATATAGCTAGAGATGAAAAGGACCGTCCGTTCACAGATGGACCGGGGGGCGGGGGATGGATGTTTGCATCTCATTTCCAAGCAGTTTCAGTATTGCCCTAATGGAAATGAGGCTCAGAAATTCCACAAAATGAACTCCCTATGTTATCTTCCTCCTAGTCTATCACCAGACAGGATAAGCCACATTCTTCAATGATTAAAATCATAACAGATGCAATAAAGCTCCAGACAATCTTAACTGTTACCATTATCTAAATGTACTACCCAGTGCAGAAGGCTATACTTTTGCTTTATTCAAGTTCTGTAAACATTTTGTATCTGCTAGTCTCATTGAAAAATAAGAACGAAATTGGACCTTAAACATGGGACATTTAAAAAAACACCTATCTAAAGTTTGCAATTGCATTTTTTTTCATGCATACATCCATTACATCATGGCTGTGTCTGAAGCTTTAGACATACAAAGCCACCTGTAAACTTGCAAATTGTAAAAACTTATATTAAAAATATATATCTTCAGTCACTTGGGAATTCTTAAAAAATCTTTTCTGCACTCTGAGCACTGACACAGTCATACTCATTCTAAATGGCATTTTTCATTGTATGGCAACTTAAAAAATAGCTGTAATAACCACAATCTTCTTTGAAGCTATTTTCTTAATGGTCAGAAAAATTATGATTATTTTGGATAGAAGGCTAAGATTCAGAACATAACTAAAGTACAACGGGTTTCCTTTAATGACATACAAATCTAAACCTTATTTACCAGGACTGTGGTATACAGATAAATTACCAATTTTAATCACTATTCATATAAAAAATTTCAGGCACTGTCAGAATACTGAAGTTCATAATCTCACCCTTTGGAACCTTCTACACATCAACATTAAATGGAGGATTCTGCTTCTGTCTAAATGACTGTGGCCAAAGCCAAGTTTTCGAAATCTGACTGAATCTATGATGAAATTCTGGAGTTTCCCAGGTTGGCATCACATGCTCAAAATGATTTCTGTAGGAATTTTTTTTTTCTTTGCCATGGATGAAGGTCAGTGGTTCAGTGGAAAGATCAGCTTGTACAGGTTGCATATGCCCTGTTTTGTAAATTAACTGACGTAAAAATGAGAAAATGTTTACCTCCTCTTATTCTACTTAAATTCAAAGTCATTCCTTAATACTCAGCTAACAGAGTTGTTCATGTATATGTGGGATATTTGGTTTATTTTTGTTCAAATTTCCATCGGACTGAGGAAGAGAAAAAAACACACAGGCAGTATCCTTGAAATCTCCACATTTATTTGAGGGAAAAAACATGAGCATTCCTTTGCCTTAGTATCTTGACTCCTCTAAACTACTCTTTCTTGATTTGCAAAAGAACTGCATGTTGTTTTTATTTAAAGGCAAAACAAAAACTTCTGACAGACAAGATTTTTCCATTACTGCTTTTAATTGCGTCTCACCCAAACTTGAAGATATTCGTGTGCCTGAGCACACTCCTGTTACCTTTCTCTTAAGGAATGACAGAGGTGACTGGGCTTCCCAAGCTTGTATTATTGTCTTCAGAGGGTGTTTGAAGAGCAGGAACCTCACTCCTCTGATAGACAGGGCCTAAAAAGACTGAGCACCTAATCTAATTGGTTAAATTATGAGTCTGCAGTTTGGTGTCATGAATATCCCCTTATTGTCTTAAACCACAATACCTCATTTCTCATAGTGAGGATGCTGAAATGCTACGACTGTTCTGAAAGTCCTCAAAATTGCATTGAAAATATAAAGCTGATCTTTTACTTCAAAAATTTTTCTTGAGGAAAAAAACGCCCAAAATGGAATATTCTGACAAAAAAGTCTCAACAAAAGCTCCCAGTGAGACTGAAGCCCCACAATTTCATAATTCCCTAATCTGAATGATGTGTGTATAGTCTGCTGCCCATGCTGCTGTTCTGACCTCCTGCAAACCTTTGCAGGTAAACCCCCTTTAAAGTTCTGGGGAACTTCATTTGTCCTCTGCCACCCTATTCTTTTTCAATGTGGAAAAAAACCTCCATCCAACATGCGAAGAATTAGCAATCAGGAAATTGTGCTTCAGTGAGACTCACTTTTACCTACACGAGGAATAATGTGTCCCAAAATGCAAAGGTGTATGGGGCTCCACAGTATTTTACTGCCAATCTCTGCCCACAATTATTTGTGGTCAAAACCAAGTCTCTACAGCTATTTCCAGTTTCAGTGTTTTAAATGAATGACATTCCTGTTCCAGACACAGCAGCATAATACTCTGGCAAAATGCATTGGCTGTGAGGAACAAACAATGCTAGAACTCTTACTTCTAGATTTCAGCATTAACTCCTCGCTTACAGAATTTTATAAACTCAAATCTGCATCTTTCTTCCAGGTGTGTCCGGGAAGAAATTTTTATGTGTGGAAGAATATTTTATGTGTGGATTTCAGCAGGCAGCACATGCACTTCAGGTTCAGGAACACTTCTTCAAAAAAGGGTTGCTTGTATGCCAGCATGGTGTGAGCTTTGTCCTGGCTCTGTGGCCCACTTTTCTCTGCTGTTGTCAGGGTGAGGTCTGTATTCCACAGCTGGAGAGCCAGATGGTCACGTTGCCTCAAAACCCACCATCAGAGTTGCCGGTTATGTCTAGATTTCAAGTCAGTTAATATTCCTTACAGGAATCTTGGTTTTGCTACCAGGCACAGTTCATAGCACCTCTTGCTAGAGACACGACGTTTAGGATTGAATCAGGACTTAAACTGATTAGATCAAGTTTAACTTTGCCTTATGTCCAAAAGCCCTGTGTGAAACAAGTTGTTAAATTTGTAAATGCAAATGTTAGCCTTTAGTATTCTTACCACCAATTTCAAATTAATAAACTGCCCATTTAAAAGTTGAACGGTTAAGTCACAGTTGAGTCTGGCTGTGGCAATGGAGATGCCTATATCTGGATTATGGATAAAGAGGGTTGCAGAATCAATACCTCCAACAAGAACTAAATTACACATCTCTTTCTTTGATTTAAGCCACTAAAATAGGAGATACCAGCCTGTGGTAGAGCAGAAATGTAAATTCACAAGACACAATCACAAAAAAAAAGATGAATTAAAGACAGCCAAGCCTTGCCAGTGGTTAGGTACAGCCACTAATAATACTACTGTGGAAAAAGCTGTCAAACTAGGTACTGTTCTTTGTGTCTCCTGTCTGCCAAGCACAAGACTTTCCATGATCAGAGACAGAAGTTCCTGAAAAGTGGAAAGGACACATACAGGAGCAAGACAAAGGGTTAAGAGTTTCCAGGTGTAACTTTAAGGTATTTCATTGCTCTCATCCAGCATAGCAAAATCTATCTCAATAGAACCTGTTTGCCTAAAGATAAGCCTGTATTTTCCCCATGGCTGAGCTGGAGTCTGAATAGAATACCCTGTTTGTTTGCTTTCCTCTGTGAAATGGCGCCATTCACTTTGGGAATATTTAGCAGTTCTAGGGGTTTTCTGCTTTGAATGTCTACCCCACACGTACTGTTTTTCATCCAAATAACCAAAACCTTTTTTCAAGTATTTCTAACATTTTCAAAATAAACAGCTCCATGGATTGCAGCATGAAATCAGCAAGATTCTCCGAGATGTTTGGTAGGCATATGGGTTGATTGTTAAGTTTTCTTTCTTTTCCTTCTGTCCGCAAACAATATCCACAAATCCATAAGAATGTGGGATTATCATTTAAGTAGATATATGATAGGATGTATATTAAGCCTAGGGAAAAACAAGCGTGCAGTTGCAAAGAGTTCCCATTTTGTAACGCCTTTTTATCATGCATCTCTGAACATCCATGCCACCTTGAACCATCTCCCAAAAGACTAGCCCCATTCTTAAACATCATTAATTTCTTCATTACTTCTTGCAACTTAATAGATACTAAGCAATTATAACTTTAGATGCATTCTCCAAATCCTACAGGAAGAAATCAGCTTTTCAAAACAATCTGATAAAGGAACATCAAGGCAAAATCTCAATATTGTCTTGAAACAGAATTAAATGACTGATATACTCTATTTTTTCTAAATATCTTACCCACAGCTGCCACTTATTGTATGGTTCTAAATATCTTACCCACAGCTGCCACTTTATCATTTGCGGTTCTAACAGTGTTTAATATTAGATGTTGATATAGCTGAATCCCACTAGTTCTGATGTAATAGGGATACGTGCATTACTGCAAGTCTGAAGTACGTATTTCGCTTTCCTCTGGGTGTTCATTCTCTCAAAACCACAGTGCTGAATACAGCCAAATGTTGCCCATGCAGCTGCAAATGAGCCATATGTCCACTTTATTGTGAATACCTGAATTTCCACTGGGAATGAAATATAATTCTTTGAGAAATTGAAAAGACTTTTTAGCTGCTAATTTAAAACAGATTATTCTTTTTCGCCTGATTATTATTGTCAAGAATGTTAGCCTTCCATTGCAGCAAGGTCAGGGAATTTAGAAGAGGATTAATAAGCTAGCACTGGGTGCTCATAAGGTTCCCTCATATATTCCCTCAAGTCACATAATAAGTGATCAAAAAAAAAGTTTGCCTCTGAGTATAAAATAAAAAGAAACCCAGTGCAGCAATTAACGTGTACTAATTAGCACGGCTGACTTCAGAGCTGTGTATCTAATCTTTCAATCAGGCCTGGATGCCTTTCTAAAAGCCTTACCACAGGAAGACTTGATAGACTTTTTTCAGTAATTGCTTTGTGCAGTGAAGAACTTCCAAGATAGAATGAGCAGGACAGGCTGCTGCCTTTCGTGACCATCATGGTCTGTCTGGAACTAAAGTCTATTCATTCAGAAATCATGGCTTCATCCAGTGCACTAATTCTCAAGGGAACAACCCCTCCTGACATACTGGGCTTTGAATCAGGCCCTTTCAGAACAACAAATATTGCTGTGTTCTAAACAAAGAGAGGGGAGTATAAAAGCAGTTCTATAGGAGTTTTACAGCAGTTTATTCAAAAGAAGGTGATTTCAATACAAAAGCAGTTCCATGGTATTCAAACCTCCCTATTGTCAGAACAAGCCGGAGGGTAAAAAAAACGAAGACACACTTCCAAGGACAACATGACACGTTAGAAAACAACTAGAAAAATATAGATGTCAAACAGTTCAAATAACTTCATTCAAAGTAGAGAGGCTTGAGAGACAAGGATGTAAGACGAGGGTTTCATTTGTCTTTGCAGCACCCAAATCTACCATTGTAAATGTTGGAGAAGCCATTTCTCTCTTTTTCCGGGAGTGGGGGAGAAGCAGTGAAGATTTCCTTGCCATTTTCAGAGAATCCTGGCCTGCAAATAAAAAACAGAAGGAAGTAATTGCCCTCTTTCTTTCAACTCAAGTTAATATGGAAGTTGTTCCACTGTTCAACATCCATATCCAATCTAAATCCGACACACACTCAGGGTGCTCCAGAGGTGACCCTGCTCTGCGCCCAGGGACAAGCTGACAGTATTGCTTTTGACTTCACTGGAAGCTGGGCTGGGTCCCAGGCTGATGAGGCTCTTTCACTGGCAAGCGAAATGTTTTGAGAGAAATTGCCTCAGGCCTTGACCTTATCGTAGGTTGCTGTTACAGTAAATTCCTACAAGAAGCTCTTCCTTGCTGGCTTGCTCAAGGCCCTACATGGCACCTGCAGCTCCCCTGTCCTGGCTGACCAGCACTGGTCAGGAGACTTCATGCTGCAGAGGCACTGCCATCCTACCTGCTATGCCCTCCCAAGGTTTCCCACTTACATGACAGAACTAACCCTACTCTCTATGTGTGTGTGTGTGCAGGTGTACATATATATATATGTGCGTGTGGGTGTGCATGCGTGTTTTTGGGGGTTGCTGCTTTTCCTAATTAGAAATCTTTCTTGAACGTGCTGTCATCACTGAGATTGTTGGCTACATAAAAACCCTGAGGGCTCCTTGATCCCATTGCAGGTGGACAGGGAGGGGTAAGCATGCCTAATTTCACCCTACCTCCAGAGCTGAGGAAACTGAACGCCACACTAAACCACACCACTTCACACCAGTGTGCAGGTTAGCAGCGTCAGTCACTTGAGTTCTGGGGTTCCAACTAATTCTTCTGCCCAAAGCAGAGCCCTCTCAGTTATTGTTTCAATAACCTACTGAAAACCTAGTAAAAACTGATGCCTAGATCATGACTGTTACATATTACCTCTTGCATCTTCTTCTGTTTGCTGTGAAACCCTCACGTTGATAAGAATGACTTTAAATTAAATGCTAGAAGAACGGTGCTCAGAAACCTCTGCTGACATAGGAGCAATGGACTCAGCATCGGCATTGAATTCCCAATCACATTTTTTTGTTCTCAATCCTAGCCTTAAAGGTCAGAGTGAGCAGTCACCAATCCCTGTATACCACAAGGAACTAGTGGATGAATCAAACACAGTAGTTTTATTATCAGTAAATATCCTCTGGTAATAAAAATGCAGTAGCATAGAGAGTGCATAAACCAAAAGGGTAGGTCCTCAACTGAGAGAAATTGCTGAAGCTAAACTGACTTGGAGATGCTGAAGAAATTACCTCAGATAATTTGTTACCTGGACAAAAACAGAATAGGTCCCACAGAGTGTCCGCTTCAACTCGGCAGCCACTTTGAGAAAACAGATGATCAACTGCAGTCCACTAAGAGCTATCAGAATAGAGAGTAAAATGGTGTTCCACTCCACTATGTTAGCAGGTTCGGTGCACCGAGACCAAGCAGGGTAATCTGTGAGGTACCTATAACAGAAACAGCAATGTGAAGTAAATTAAATGTGGTGGGTGCAATTCAATTTAAATACACGTTATTTTACCTATAATATATAGAAAAACCATATTGGGCTTCATATGCTTCAAGTTTAGGAGTCAGACTCTAGTCTTTCACTACACCAGCATAACTCCTGCGTAGGTTTGTCAAACTCAGCTGAGTGAAAAGACTTATTTTCCTCAAATACATCTGCTTCATTAGTTTCCCTGTTAGACACCCAAGTGTTAGAAAGATACTGCCATTTTTTCAAATGGCAGAAGCCAAGTTTAAAACGGGAATTTTCCTTTTATTGATTTAATTTCAGCTTTAGGTTAAGTTCAGCTGACATCAGTACCATGCAGAGAGCAGGAACACCCCAACGCCATCATTCTAACCAGTGCATGCAGCCTAAATGGCAGAGCTGAAGTAAGTGTCACCGCGTGCAATTTCCAGTTGTTCTAGAGCCATGCTTTGCATCCTTGAGGATCATAATGTGTACAACTGACATGTGTCAGCTGTGCCCTTTTAACTGTGAGACATGGTATAGCCTGGAGGTTAATTGCAAGAACCTTTGTTAGACTCACTCGCTCAGTGTCAGCTGCTTTTTTTCTAAACATTCATAACTGAAATGCTTTGAGCCAAATCTGGAGTGCATTATTCAGCATTTGGCCCTTTACGTTGAACTCAAACTCTCATTTTTGTATTTCCAAATGGGATGGTAATGCTGGTGATACGTAGCAGAGATTGCAGGATGCACTTCAGTGGTTTAAAATAAAGCTGACTTATGCCAGAGAAGGCCATAGTTTAGGAACTATTCCTGTTGGATGCTGAAGGAACTTGTTTGTGGTCCCTTGACAAATGTAATCCTCAGTGCATTCAAATGAAGCTGGAAGAGCTTGGCATTATATGACTTGAAATATTCAAGTCTTATAAAAATTTGATCTTTTAAAGGAAGAATGTAAAATCTTGCAAAAGCAGTGTCAGGTTACAGATCTGAATCAAACCTTTCATGCCTCTAGGAGGCTGGGACACGGACAACACTTCGTCTGTCTCGCTTTGGTGTTTTATGAGATACAGCAGCTGTATGCAAAAACTACCCGTGATCAAACCACAGACTTCATCGAGCTTTAGGAGTTAGAAACCTACTGAGTTATTAAATATAAAAATGCCACCTATAATCTTTGAACCAAAAACCTGAGGAATTCGAGAGAATATTCTGAGAGAGTATCCATCTACACTCACTCTAATCTTATATTCTTTACCACATGTATGATTGTGACCACCACCAGATAAAGGACACTTAGCTAGACGGACCTCCAGGTCTGATCAGTACAAAGATTCTTACATTTAATCTTTTCTTACAAGGAGGCAAATACCTCTCTTTGAGGATTCTGGTGCTCATTCAAGAAGTTGAAAAACCTCACTCACCAATATAGGTCTTGTGTTCAAGAGACACTGTCATTTTGTGTAAAACTCTGAGAGAATTTGTCTGACTATTGTTTTGATGAACAGTTTCTTCCAGAAGACTTACACTGATGTTTCTTACCCTCCAGCAGTGTCTTTGAAGATATAATCCCATCCACCTGATGAATTGCAGAAGGGGCCTTGGATCAACCCCAGGGTAAAAATGATGCAACTGTATCCAGAGAAAGCAACTCCAAGCAGGGCTAACACAATTGAAATAAAACTCTGAAGTAAAGAGAGAAAAATATTACCGTGTGGGGACAGTGTCCACAGCAAATACAGTCATTCAGCCTGCCTAGCTACTTCCTTGGGGTAGAATCGCACATTTGATTGTCACAATCTTCAATATTCAGAAAGAAAAATACCAGGTAAAGAACAGTAAGCATACACATACAAAATAAAGGCTAAGACAGAATTTAAGACAGTTTCACAACTCTCAGTTAAATATCGTTTGAGGATTTTTTTTTTAAACTTGCAAAATTGTTTCCCAAAATGCTAGAGGAACACAACCATGCATTAAACATGTTTGCATCCCAGATAGTGTATATTGAGTCGTTACTGGAAAAAATAACTTCCAAATAATACAAGCGAGGGGATGAAGATATTTAGTTGGGGCACTTCGTTGAAACTCTCAGGCCTTCTACGTTCTTATTGTCTTTTACAAGGATTTTTTTGGTGGGGTTTTTTTGGTTATTTTTCTTTCATCCTGCTTATGCATCTAGAAGGAAGGAGCTACATTTTCTGTGACCTCTCAACCCGACTTAGAATTCTTCTCTGTGAAAGGAAGCAGAAACAGAGCAGTGGAGAGGGCAGAAGGATGTGGTGGAAACATGGGAGCAGGAGGGCACTCAGAACAAATGTTAAAGAGGCACAAAAATAGAACACAGACTCACCCTGTAGGTTTTGTTACAGCTCTCACTCTGGCAGCACCGATAGAACACGCTACACTCCAGTGTTATTAGAATTACTGCCAACAGAAGGATCTATAAGGGGACATTATAAGGTCAGTGAAATGACTGCAGATACCAAGCCAAAGTCTCCTTCGCCTATGGAAGGTAGGGACTGCATCTGTTACGCTCTGTTGAGATTTTAAAGCTGCTCACTAGGAAAGCACAATTACTCAAGGCGCACCATGGAACTGGACTGTTTTTATTAGGCTGTCACTGTACTTGTTTCTTGTACTTGAAAGACAAGAGTACAGTGTCTCCTATCACAGCAAAGTGTTACTAGCATGGACACAGCTATACCAGTGAAGCTGAAAGAATAAAACCAAGCTCACGAGTAAAAGAATCAATACCAATGAAAGGAAGGATATTTTATCGATAGAACCACATCAGTGCAACAGCTTCTTCCTGACAGTTACACAGATCAGGGTATCACCTTCCTTACCAACGCAGTCATCCTAGAAGTACAAGCTTTTTGTTAAATTCACCTGGACTTTCATTTGCTTTCCCTGTCAAGTATCCATACTGTTTTTCTCAGACTATTGGATTATTTAAACCTGATACTGGAATCATTTCAATAAATAAGATTTGGACTCCAGAACCACAAACTGCCACTCAGAGAGGCACTGGTTTGAAAGGGGAAATATGAAAAGGAATGTTTCTGAATCACAGCACTATCCTCTCACATGCTGCTGCCCTGTTTGTAACAGGATAATATATAAGTTTTTAATAAATTGGTAATGATCCTAAAAATGCTTCAAAATATGAATGTCACTGTTGCAGTTAACTTTTTCCCAAATTTTCAACTATGCTTTTCTCTTCAAATTCTCTGCCTGATAGTCTTTTCCTCCGCTAGAAAAGATTAGGTTTTTCTTCTGCTTTAGGAAGAATACACAATTTCAAAAGAATATCTCATGTTTTAATAACTCTCCCAGTTCAGCACCTTCATAAAAACACCTTACTTATGCAGATGAGACCTTTTTAAATACTGATTGTGTGCCTGCACACATAACTGCTTTCTGTCCCTGAGGCTACGGTTCTTTATGAACAGAGCGAACAGTATGAGCAGCAGGCAACTCTGTGTTAGCTTATTACTGCACATGAGCATATTACAAATGTAATGGAGAAAATCCTACTATGCCAAACACAGTGAGACAATCTTCTGTATTTAGCTTAACAGTGGCACTTGAGGCATTGTGAACTGTATCCAGTCCTCTAAATACTGGACTGCATACAGCTCTTAAAAACATCTGAACAGTTATGAGAAGCTTTTTTAGTTTTTGTTTCATTTTGTTTTGGTAAAAGAGCTCTAACTCAACCTCCATACAGGATTAAATCAACATAGTGCCTGCCCCCATAACACAAGTGTAAATTACACATAAACAAAAAGCCAGCAGAAAAAAACCCGATCATCAACCCTGCAAAATCACTTACATGAAATTAAATAGTATACATAGCATGTCATTCAGTATATTCACACTTGTTTCAGTTTGATCGAGTTTTTCTGCCTGCGGTGTTTTTGCCAAAGTAATCTGTATTCTCTTTAAAAGCACAGTTACATTGCTGCATAGTAACCCAGAATTATTTGCAGTAGAATGCAATTCTTTAAAAATCCATAGAATCAACACTTACCATCACACCTGAGAAACAGATCCCTTCAAAATACCACACGTAGTTGGGAAGCTGGTAACTGTCAGCATGTGAAGCTTTCCCATTAGGGAAGTATAATAGGATGTTAACAACAATACTCCAAAGTGCAAGAGGTATCAGCAGACAACTCAAACAGCTTCCACATGTCTCTAAAGCCATCTCTCAAGAACTTTAGAAGTTTTGCTCTTCCAAGCTAACAAAAGATTACAAGTTTTTAAATATGAGAAGTGTTTTGACCTCCTCAGTTTGATTCAGTCATTTCACATTCACAGGAACCAGGTGACTGGGGTATGATTCTGGAGATAGAGAAGTGCTTAACAGTTAGCAGAACAATAGATGAATATCGCTGTCTAAACTCATTGTCCTTTCTAAGCACACGTCTTAGTAGCAGTTTCCCTTCTAAAAGATCCTCCTTTGTGATCTTCCAAATGAAACATATCTAGAAGTCAGACTCAGGAAGGAACTTAAAAAATCTCATTTCCTAGTGACTGCTTAGAAACGCACTCCTCCCGAGAACACGGATTACGATGCAGATGTTCTGTGACATGAAGCAGGTTGCTCAGCCTTACTGCAGCTCAAAATTTTTTCTACCTTACATGGGGAAGGGGGCTGTCAAATGATAAATACGTCCAGTCTCTGTACAGAAGGCCACACATTGCCTCACACTACAGAGAATTAATACCAGGGCTTGGCAGATACGGCCCTAAGGGTGAACCAACACTTGCTGCTAACTTGGGGCAGCCTCACAAAAACACCAAGCTGAGTCTCAGCCACTTTGCAGAGAATACAGAAGCCTAAATAACACTGGTTAGAAACCGCCAGGCAGACATTGTCACGCTTTAATTAATTACTCTTTTCTGCAGCATTATGCAGCTGAACTGTTTCGTGAATTAAATCCTGCTATTTCTCCAGTTGTTTTACTCTGCTTACAGCTGATTATGCATAGCTACAGATCAGACCGAAGTACACATGACTTCTTGCACAGGACAAAAGGTCTGGCTGTTTTTTGAAATGCCTGCTGGTTTGCACTGTGCAAAGCCAAAGCCAGACAGTTTCCCCATTTTCATGTCATCATTCCCTAAGCCCTAAGCAACTAAACATCCATCCCAGTAACACAGAGCCAGAGCTATTTGAGTGCTCGCAGCAAAACCCAAGCCTTCTTTCCATGCCCCTGTGAGTCATCAGAAAAGTAACTCAAGAATGAGCGTAGAGCTTACTCAATAGGAAAATCACAGTCAGAGAACAAAAAAATTGGGGCTCTATCAAAAGCGAGAAGGCTGATTTTGGAAGCAATGATGTCATGGTGTATTTTCCTTCTGTTTCCTCATGAGCTGTTTTAGGCTCTGCACACATGAGGCTTCTCTCATAATCTCATAAAAGCTGTTTGGGTTGCATGTTGTAACTAATTCCTTCCTATTGCTTCTAATGAGATCACCCAAGGAAATGGGCATGGTGGTACTCATGCCATTACACCATTTTTCTACCCGTTCTCTGCTGTGACTCTCCCCTGTATCCCTCTCCCCTTCTTTTTCTAGGAGGCTTCATTTTGAAGTCCTTAGACTTTACTCTGAGGATCTTCCCATATCCCTAATCACTATGGACACTTTTTTCAGGCCTCCCTCTAATTGAAATTAGTGGCAAACCTCCCTTTGCAGGCTCACAGGCATGGACAGAACTCTCATCATCAACACTGCGCTTTACAGATCAAAGAAAACAGCTGAATTAAAAGCAGGCACATCACATCCCCAGGACCGATTTTTTATTACAAAACTCAAAGATCATATAATAGGCTGTCCTGGTTTTGGCTGGGATAGAGTTAATTTCCTTCCTAGTAGCTGGTACAGTGCTGTGTTTTGGATTTAGGATGAGAATAATGTTGATAACACACCGATGTTTTAGTTGTTGCTAAGCAGTGCTTACACTAGCCAAGGACTTTTCAGCTTCCCATGCTCTACCGACTGGGAAGGCTGGAGGTGCACAAGAAGCTGGGAGGGGGCCCAGCCAGGACAGCTGACCCAAACTGGCCAAAGGGACATTCCATACCATGTGACGTCATGCTCAGCACATAAACTGGGGGAAAGCTGGCCGGGGGGGCCACTGCTCCCAGGCATCGGTCTGCGGGTGGTGAGCAATTGCATTGTGCATCACTTGCTTTGTATATTATTTATTATTATTTTATTTCAATTATTAAACTGTTTTTATCTCAACCCACGGGTTTTCTCACTTTTACTCTTCTGATTCTCTCCCCCATCCCACC
>NW_008795907.1:587853-598564 GCF_000699145.1 Aptenodytes forsteri | reverse complement strand
ATCTTAGAGGTCTTTTCCAACCTTAATGATTCTATGATTGTATAGGCTGAAATCTTTTTTTCTAAGAGCAAAGGCCAAAATTACTAGCGAGCAGCTTAGTTTATAATCAGATCTGCTGCTACTTCCCATAGTAACCTGTTCTGATTAGAAGAAACTTACTTGGAAAATGATGCCTGAAACAGCATTCATTCTGCAGTACAGCAGTGCATATCATGACTTATTCTGTATTTAAGCTGAGGTCTGCAAATACCAAATCAAGGTGTTCTTTTTTTTTTTTGCTGCCACGCTATTCTGCTAGAACAGGAAGCCACCATTTTAAACTAAGTATTAAGCAAACCTGGCAACCAGTTTCTCAAATATCTTATCAAGTGTTGCAAGAACTGCTTTCCTGTTGCTGTCAATACCCATGAGTTGATTGCCAAGCCCATTACCAAAAAGCCATGTTTATTGTGGATGAGTGACTTCTCTGCTAACTGAAATGAATTTAACCTGAAACAACCACTTCTCCATGATGTAAATGATAAAACTCCCAAAACATTGTCTTATGGACCAGGCAACAAAGGAATTCAACTGGCCTTTTTTTAAATGACAACATAAACAGTGAGTAGTAATGCTGTGCATTAGTGCTACATGGATCTGAGCTAAAGTTTTAATTCTAAACTCTAGGTTAATCATTCTGGCATTGGAATTTCTAAAATTGTTTCAGTTCTTTCATTAGTTGTGTGTACCAGAAAGACAAGTAACCACTATGCAAGCACAAAGGCAAAAATCTGCAAGTTGCATGGGAATTATACCCTGTTCCATCAAGACCCTCTTTTCCTCCTCCTCTCACTCCACACAATTTAAACTTGCAGATCCTTTTTCAAACAGTGCTTCTTCACATACAAAGACACCATACTCCATAGCAGTAAGGAATTTTGTGTGCGTATACGCACGTGCACACACATATTCTCCTCCCTCCCATAGCGGGGCAAGACAGGGATAAACACAACAAGCAGAAATGGTATTAAAGACTGCCCTCAACTACTTCTATGTATTTACGTATGAATAAATGGTATTGCAAGAAGCAGATATCCTGAGATTCTAAACACAAACTTTTCCCATCTGTGAGGTTTTTTTGTTGTTGCAGATGTGTGTGCAATTTTGCTTTCACAGTTAATTTCTTTTTTTCAGTATTTGTACTGGGCAGACTTGGCTGTGAGGACAGCCCGAGATACACCTCAAGTTTCTGACTACCTTTAAAGACCACCCTCCTAGTTACAAATAGCACTAAGTATGCACTGACACCCATGGGAAATTCTTTTTCTCCCACAAACAGAAACTAACTTGCCTGTTTTCAAAGACGACATTAACTGCTAGATTCCAAAACTGAGCAACAATGCTAATCAGCCTCATTTCTTTGAAATAAATGGCATGTCACATTGTTTTTCACTTGACAAATACCATTGCCAGTAGCATACTGACCTTGCCAGCAATGCTGTTGGCAGCACGTCATTCAGATTTACTTTACCTTGTGATAAAACATTCACTGTAATATGCTACAAGCCACACTTCAGAGATTCTTGGACAGGATCTTAGAATACTGCCTCCAGGCTGCTTACTGGTGAAGTCAAATATTTCAGATTAATCTATCACTGCTGACCTGAATTTGCACTGTATTTTCTGAACGCTGCTATGCCTGGGGGTCTGCTGACTGAGGTAAAAAACAGGACCCAGACCCACATTTTGTTTTGTCTCAAGACTCTGACTAAGCAGTCAGGAGGTAAGGCCCCCCTTGGGAGAGCAGCAGAGCTGTGGCTCAACTGCGTGGGAACCTCCCTCCGGTCTTTAACAGCCATCAGCAATGAACTGCTAGCCCAGACCCAGGGACTAAGACTCCACGTACACAGTCGTATCTGTCACAGAGCTGTCATTGAACAATCATATCCTTGTTGATGCACAATTGCCTGGCTCAGCTAAATGATCTAAACCAAACAGTGAAGCAGTTCCCACGCTGACAGAGCCTGCTGGAGAGGAAAAGTAGGTTATAACCTGACTGCTTTATATCCATGTTCTCATGCCACCACGGTCCTTTACTCTAAGACCAGGAAAGCAGTGTTTCAGCATGGGCGGGGAAAGAATCACTGACACCTGCTGGGCATTTTTAATACAAATCTTTATTTGTGAAATACAGGAAAAGTTCAGAAAAAGCGCACGTATCTGCCCTCGATCATCCACATTTTACTGCTGCTTTTGTTCTTGCTCCAACTGAGTATTCATTTATATGCAGGCCAGACTAGATTAGGTTTGTGTTCATTCCAACATCAGAATGAAAGTGCAACTTTATTGGGAGAGCAGCATAAAGTACAGAGCTGTTTGTCAGTAGAAAGGAAGAAAAAAAGGCATCTTTAGTGACATGTGTTCAGGCATTTGCCCGTCCGAAGACAAAATGAACCAAAGAAATTCAGGATACATTTTGCCTTTAGATACAGGCAGGTTAGTGGAAAACCTGCATATGACTCCAACAACAAAGGCTGGCCCCAACTCAGTTAAATTGATGGCGACATCACAGTTTGGCAACAAACAATTTGCATTCTAGTATGCATGGAATATAAAAAAACCCCACAGAATACTCAATATACCACACATGCACCAACGTCAACACATTGTCAGGTTTCTAGCAAACGTATGTCTGTGAGGGAACAAAAAGAAAGAAACACATATTAAGGGGGAGAATGCTAATACTGTATCCAACTATAAGAGCTAAAATTAACCTGACCACATTTAGACAACCATAGCACGGCTCTTTTATACTGCAGTTACAGCATGGAAGACAGGAGTAAGATGACAGTAATAGCTTTGACAGAGCCCCAACATTCAACTATGTCAATCAAAAATGTGAAACACATTCTTAGCCATAATATGTGTGTGTGATAAATCATATCTGGTTCATACCTTAAGTCATTGCAATTCCAGCACTACCACTACAATATTGATTTCAACATGCTCAAACTGTTTAACAAGACTCTAAAGAAATTTGGAGGACATTCCCCTTCCTCACACAAAAAAAAACCCCACCTTCAAAAAAACCCTTCAGATCTGCCTGCAGGTTTTGTTAGCTATGTGCTATTTAATTCCTTCTCTTATCCTACTTTTACTAAGCAAGGCCAGGATGCTGCAGTTTCATTACATACAGCATATTCTCAGTAGTCTATCAGCCTCTGTGAGCAAAATACAAGGCTAAAGCAATATAGTTAGAACAAGCAGCCTACCACAGAACTGCACCGCACTATGCAACAATGGTTTAGGCTATGGCAAAGACCACCACCACCAGGAGATTTGTATTTCAGTTATATCACCTATGTAGTGCTGATGACCACACGTGCCATAGGCACGGGGGCAGGAGTGGGGGGAAGCCTCCCAGCTCCTATGCAGGCTAACTTCACTGTGACAGCTGAGAGATCAGCTGAAAGCATGTGGTCAAATACTATATGAAAATGCTGAACACAACAGGGCTATTAAAAAAAAAAAAAAAGAGTTGTACCCTGAATTGTTGCTGAAGAATGCCTAAAAAATAGCTGCTGAGTAGGACTCCACAGTAGCATCAGTAACCAAAAATGTTTCATGTTCATCTGAGAAGCATGGTTATAACTACAAATGGCTTACCTCCTCATGACTGCAGCACAATCCACACAGTCCTCCAAGAATGCCATTGATTATCTGTATGAAGCACAGAATGAACTCTATTCCTCCCAAGACAAGGAGGATGGAAAAGAGAGTGACGTTCCACTGCACGATGTTTTGAGGTTCTTGACATTCAGACCACTTGTTATACTCAAACAAGTACCTGTACACAGCAATTAAAAGCATATTAACATTGTGACAGAGTAGGACGCTTACCATACACCAGAACCAGATTACATCTAGTCTGTAACTGCATCAAGGATAATCACTCTAAATGGGAACAGAAAATACAACGGTTTATTCCATGCAAAGTTTGCTCTGTTTAAGAACGCGTTGAACTATCAACCATACATGTTAAGTCTTAATTTCTTTAAAAAAAAAAATCTAAGCTATAAAGGCAGAATCTCCTATTACTGGTTAAAGCGAGACACAAGCTCAGGAAAGCTGAAAGAGCAAAGCTATTTCTCAAAACCACCACAGTTTTTCAGGACTGGACCTTTATTCTAAAGACAGTAATTACTGATCTGAAGCAAATGGGTCACTTCCTCTCCTGTGCTGCTGTCTTCAGGCCCTCACATGCCTACTCTGGAAGAGCCAAACACAGAACAAATTTAGAGGAGTACGGCAGTATTCCAGCTGCTAATCCTCACCCACATCTTCAGAACATCAGCACAGATGAGCCTTCAGCAAGGACTTAACTCAGTTCTTCTATATTCAGTCATAGTTGGGGGGGGATGGGGGATGAGGAATGCCCCCTCTTGGGAGAGGTGCGACTGAAATGTAAAATTCAAACTCTCTGCTGCAAAGGATCTTTATGTGGCTTCTTAGTACTCAAACTGACTGTAGTCTGGCATCAGGCATAAACTGTTTCTAGAAACAGCCTCGAGGTTGCCAGCCATACAGACACTGTAAAAGCATGTCATGATCCAAACCGAATCCTCTTCCAACCTACAGGATTTGTGGGAATTAATGGGGAATAGCATACAACTCAGCTACATAGGCTTGGTTTGCTGGAGAACCCTAATTAGGGATAATTAAGAGCTTCTGGCCCTCCCCGCCCTGCAGTGTACAAAGACTCTTATAAACCTTTTCTAGTTTCATTTACAAAAGGTTCTATGCCATTGTCACTAATGAATGTATTATGCCAGATTACACTGACGGAAGGCAACTTCAGAAGCAAGCCTCACAAAACAGATTCTTACACAAACGATAAGACAAATTTCATAACAACCGCTATTCATAGTTTGTAAATCCCTCAAAGTCCTAAAACTTTGTTAGAGATGTTCATGGACATGAACAGCATGTAGTATACAGATATTATTACCTCTCTATATATATTCAGATCCCTTTTTGTAGGATGGGATTTGTATTGCTTTGGTTTTAAACTACAGCAGTGTGGGTAACTGACGCCATCTGTTTCGTTCTTCGTGAGTGAGAAGCATAAACTTATGAATGGATCTTGGTATCTAGTTACTGGATATTGCTGAAAGGTACTGGAATAAAGACCATGTGTACATGGGGGAAGATATAACATCCTCATAAACAGACAACTTACCCTCCAGAGGATTCAGTGAAAGGATAGATCCAGTTTCTTTGCAGGTGAGTAAAACAATATGGTCCATGAGACAAGCCCAGTGCTGAAATGATTATACAGTATCCAGAACCAAGGATCCCAACAAAGGCTGCCAGAACTGAGGACAGCATCTGCACAGCAAACAGACATGAACTTTCCACACAGCCATCACCTTGTCTTTGGGATTATCTGGGACTGGAGCGTAAAGGCTCACTTACCGCACAGCTTTTCCCACAGTCCTTATGGCCAAAGCACCCACAGCAGTCATCATTGTGAAGCCCAATGAATACTGCAGCTGGAATGAGTACCTAGGTACGGAGCAAACATACGACACTGTTCTATTTTGTTGCACAGACAGAGCAGATAAAACACAGTCCTCACACTGCATTCATTTGTATTGTTTCTTGGCAGGGGAGTGGGGGACAACCTGTATAGATTATTCAGTTTTACTCCTATTTAACACAGCAGGCATCTTGCTACTGATATCAGCAGCACCACACCAGAGTAGGTATATTTCTATTTCCGCTTTGTGTATACACAGCGCTTGAGTGCATAGAGAGCCTGTCAATAAAGAGCCTGCTGTGGTATTGCTGCAATTTAAAGTACTTCAACTTTAAAAAGTTTTTGTTCACATTAAAGGCTGTACCCTGCAAATAAAATGCTTTGCAAAAAAATGCATTCATTTTCTGCCAAATAAGGACTACAAGATAAGTATCTCAATTATTTTGTTAAAAAAAATAACTACTACCAACATATTAGTTACTGAAGAGTAGTCATCACTGCCTGTGTGACAAACCAGTTTGACTAGAGTAGAAAGCCTAGGAATATTTTGCCCAATTCAGGCAAACATCTCATTACAGACATCTAGCCTTTTCTAGGTTTTCACAACCAGTTTCCAGTGACAGAAATGCAAAGTAACAAAGCAGAAGCTATCTGTAAGAAACATAAGTCATCCATACTCCAGAGCTTTTAGCACAAAACCAAGAAGGAGCAGAGTTGATTAAACAGAGTATCCTCCCCACCAGCACTAACAGGACTTAATAGTTTGCACTTATAAAGGCTCTACACCCAAGAGTACTTAGGAAAACCATGAAGAACAAGCAAAGTGTTATCTGCAAATTGCAGATATTTACTTAACAAGACACTAAAATAAAAATTACCCAGTTGACCAGTCACATACTTGTCAGCCCTTATCAAACCTATTGCTGAGCCCCAATGCTGCAGGTCCAGAAGAGGTTGTACAAGTGTGTTCCAGGAACAGTTCCATTGATTTCACTTGTATTATTCTGTGTGTAAAGCCCAGTCTTTGCAAATCCCAGTCTAGGTTCCAATGGGGCTGTAACACAGCTGTAAGCACCTCTCACAAGACAGAGGGCCTTAGCATGCAATAATTTTCAACCTGTGATATGCAGACATCTTCAGATCTGTAGCCTATTTCTAAGAGGACTTTTAAAAGCAAATGAAAAAGGAAGTCTGGAGTCAGGGAACTTAAATATGCTACAATGTGGTTCACAAAATTAAAAAGGTAGAAAATAATAGCTTCAGATTAACAACATCCTACAACAAACGCACTCAATTCTTCATCCTTTGCTGTTACTCCAATGCAAAGCTTTGATAACTGCCACTCGATTCCTCTGAATAAAGAGCTAAGGCAGAGAAATAACTGTCAACATCTCAGATAATAGAAATTAAGGAATTGTAACTAAATGCTAGTTATCTAGGGACATTTAAAAGGAGAACAGTCCAATAATATAACAAAAATGTAATATTTAACCCTTTATACAAACCGTGACCTGCTGAGAGGCTTGGTTCCAGTTTTGCATTTGGATTCTGCAACCTAGACCCTACAATTTTCTCAGGTCTGAAGTGACATAGTGTTGCAGATAAGATAACCAATAGCAAATCATAATACCTATGGGGTCATATAGCTAATTTCTTTTGATACAACTCCAGAGATTCCTGCTGATGAGATATTTGATCAATAAATTAATGTAACTGGTAAAGAAACAGTAATACCAAGTAGCTCCAAAATAAACTTGAAAGAAACCACTAGCTCATTACTTACCAAAAAGCCTCCACCTAGAATGCCATGAAGGCACTCCACGTATTTGCCGAGATGATGCTCTGAAGCAAATCTTGTTTCGCCATTGGGAAAATAAAGTAAAATGTTGGCCACGATGCTGAGCAAGGCAAGGATGAGCAACTTAAAACCAACACATCTAGCACACCTTCCAAAACACATGTCCTCAGCTTTACAAATCCTTCTTTCACTAGTCCAATACAACCTCTCTCATACCTCTCCACACCTAAAAGAAGATCAGCCTCTATTCTCACCTCCTTAAATACTCAGGTTACCTAGCTACCTGGATGACGTTTACACCTCTTCATAACTACCATTCCCAATTGCAGAATGAAGGAACAGGGATGGCAGAACGCCACCACCCCTTTTAAATGCAATAATTGTTGTCAAGCCAAATGCAGTCAAGGAAATATTGATTACTAGGTAATTTCGCTCTAATATACGATGCTTGGAATGATCACCAGTGAACATGATTAAACGTGAACAACAGGCTTAAACCACAACACAAGTTCTGTTAGGAACTGAAGGAAAAAGGTTTTGTTTTCTTTGTTAGAAGCAGCTTTGACTTTTAGGTTTATAGACTGATTCAGAACAACCTGAAGCCAGAGAAAGACTCAGCTGACTTCAACAGTATTGAGTCAGAGTTTTGGGTATAAATAGAATAAGGTCTACACCAATGAGGAGTATGTAGAGCAGCCTCTCCCCTTGCTATCCTGTTGACGGAATAAAAACAAACCTCATCAGGAGGTTGGAAAACAAATAAAATGGACAGGTAGGCTTCTAAGGACTGTCCTTGTTCTTGTCATTATAAGACAAGCTGAATTTATATTAACAGCCATTTGTTAAAGCTAAACCAAGCAAACACTGGTGAAAAAATACTGCTTCAAGAAGGGGATTATAAAACACAGTCCTTGCACTGAAATTTCATGTATAGAACACAAAAAAGAAAAACCCCAGAGAAACGTATTATATCAGGGGTTTCCAAACTGTGTTACATGTACCAGTAACATTAATTTGCATAGTCAATGGAGATACAAAGTGACCTGGAAAAATTAAGAACTAGCCTTTTCTCTTTTCCCTCATGCAAATTTTGCTAAAATAGCCAAAAGCTTCCTTCTTCACATACATACAGCTCAACACAGAGGCATGAGCTGCCATGCCCACTACTATCACATGATAGAAGATAACTAAGGAACGCACAGGCCTAGACTAGATTTGGGAGGTGCTGCTGCTGCCATCATCATTATACAATGTAATTTTCATTGCAAAAACAGTAGCTAGACAAACTGAGTTTGGGAATGTACAGGATATTAGAAGGCTGTAGTGAGACTTTTTTAATTATTTAAGGAGAAAAATACTTATTCAGGTTTTTTGGCTTGGAGGGTGTGTGTATATATTTTTTTTTTTTAAAACAGCTAAATAACACTGTAAACAGAAGTCCAAATCAAATCCATGGTATTCTTGCAAGTGATGTGAGCAACACTTAAGCTGAGAGAGAGAGAGAACGCGCGTGCAAGCAGGCAAAAAGAAAGGTGGCGGGAAGAGAGCAGTCTTGTGCAGATGTGGTTTTGTGATGTAACTTCTCCGGGTATTGTAGCTGTTGACCTTGGAGACTTCCTTCATTATGAGAAATATCCTCCAATTGTAGAAACATAGGCTTACCATTATTGTGCACTTCACCTCTGAGGACTAAAACAAGCATAAACATCATCCTGCAAGTTTCCTCTGCAGAAGGAGATGGCTGCTCAACTAAAAACTCCCTTTATTGTGTCATGCTAAAAACCCCAAACCACTCCCCCACCAAAAACACCACCCAACACCCTCCGCCCCACCAACCCCCACGCCGTATGTATGGCCACTGGAAAGTAGATTTAAACTCTGCTCTATTTATAACCTGTATAATTGTTTTCTAAACACTTGATTTGAAATAAAATTTCACATAATCAAGAACTTCCTGTATTTAAAAATCAATTCTGTACGTTATCAAGCATGCGGGACATTGGTAGTAACTGCAGACTGTAATGCCCATACAATGTTAAAATCTCCCCCCCCCCCCCCAATACAATAGTACTTCAGATCACTCTCCTATATAATCATATAGGTTACAAAAATCTTGAGCTTGTTTACTTCTCATGCCTGTTTGCTTCATAAATCCTAATTTTACTGCTTGGCAAAGTGAGCAGTGCTGGATTTTTGGAGTGCATCGTGGGCATGTCGAGTTTTAAATGATGAAACTGACCTACACGCAAGCAGTAGCCAAACATGAGCTTCTCATCAACCCGAGGAACAGCAGGGCCCAAACAGCAGCTTGTGACATGCTCCAGCACCGTGAGATGGCAGAGTTTACACTAGCGTAAACAAAACAAGAATTAGGTTTTGAGTCTTTTATACAAGAACCACAGTGTTTGCACTTAAAGTGGTAAGATAATTTCTTACTCACTCACAGGTGCTTCCCCATGGCCCATGGGAAACTCCACTATTTCTCTCTCACAGGACTATTCCTGTAGCTCTGATGCCTGTCCGGGACAAAGAACACATATTAAAAGGCAATCAATCACCCAGTGTTACTAGAGGCAATAAAAGTCTAATTCTAGGCTAAAGTCTAACTTTAGACTGTAGGTCTAGTCCTCAGCTCCGGCTGAGAAGTGCTTACTGCAGTGTGGTACAGGAAGGACAAGACAATCAAAGGGGCAGTGAAGCAATTTTGATAGCACACTCTAAGGTCCAGCAGGTGGGACCACTGTGAAAGACTTCCATAACCTCTCCTGGCAGAAGGGGGCTGGTTTATAAACAATTACAGCAACTGGCTTGTACCCCCAAATCATCAATTCTGCAGGATAAAATTTGTCAGCAGAACAGTGCTACATGGAGCAGGACACTGACCCTTCACACCAGAGAAGTGGCTAAAATTAGGTGCCTTGTCCACTTACTGAGGTATCTAATACCAAACCTAATTTCACGTGAGGTCCAAGGATCCAGCAGCCCCTCTATAAAAGAAAAATCCCCACCTCAATAGTCATTGTTGCTTTGGCTCTTCTATTGCAGCAGGAGGACAGAAGCCTGCTTCTTTCACAAAATAAAGATGTTAGAAAGAGACTAGTGTTTCCTGATGCCAAAAAGTGGGATCTCTCATAAATAGTAGAAGAGGTCTCTACATTCAAGCTCTGAGCAGCTGAGCATTCTCCAGCTTTCTGTACCTGCTCCTCAACCAGTACAACAGGAGTAACAGAAATTACTTTCTCCAGCTCAGCGGTGTATTGGAAACCCTTGCTATATTTTTGGACAAGTCCTAAGTTTACCTGTTGTAAAGAGGAGCAGTTTATCAGAGACTGTCAAAGTTACCACAACTTAAAAAGTTACCAAATACTTGGGGGGGGGGTAGGGCATACAACAAA
>NW_008795907.1:578868-587754 GCF_000699145.1 Aptenodytes forsteri | reverse complement strand
TGCGCCCCCTCCACGGCGTGTATGAGCACCTACTGCTCAAACACACGCACATGGGGTAACACCAACACGTGCCCTTCCAGGGCATCCCTCAGCACTTCCTCCTCCATTCCCCTCTCCATGACTGCTACAGAGGCAGAGTTGAGCCAGAGAGACAAAAAAAAAAAAAAAAAAAATAAAAAAAATGGGGGGGGGGGGGGAGGGGACACGACAAAAAAACCCACAAAACCACAGAATTTTATCAAGAAAAAGAAAACCATGAGGTATCACCTTTCTCCTACAAAAGCAAATTACTTCAACTACAACCACATCTAGCACCTCCACCCTAAACCAGATTCCCAAAGTGATTCATCATAATCAACAGAAGAAACTGAGTTGCAACAGCAAAGAAAAGTGCCATACAAAAAGAGAGATCTCTAGACTCCACTAATATATTTTCGTGCCCACGCTAATCCTGGAAACACCCATAATCCTCTACTAAAGAGGAAATCAAGGGGGGCAGGGGGGGAAGGATATCTGCAAAATAAATACAGAAGGGGTCAGACAGACCCAGACCCATCACGTCAGAGTCAGCATGCTGTCAAGAACAGGGTCACACAGACTAGGCTCAGTTTCCCTGACTGGACACGGGGCATGCTACCGTATTTGAACTTGTTGCACGTGTATGCTGTAAGGCTCTTGTGCTCTGAGGATGTCACAGAACCCTCTTTCCTTAGCTCTCTGGCACACGGTCAGGACAGTCTGGCTGCTATTCCCTTTATGGAAATGAGATTTTTTTTTTATAGCTCAGCTATCCCAAATCCCCAGTGTTAATCTTGCTAATCCTCCCTAAACTGAACATTGCTCTTTTTTTACTATTTTAGCACCTAAAGAGGTTCTCATTCCTTATAACCAAAGGATAAAACATTTGCAATAAATGTTTCTGCAATCAGTGTTTTCTGAGCAAATATAATCTAAATCAGGAGATTGCTTAAAGATGCCAGAAAGATGGAAAGCAAGCTGTCACTCTACTGAAACGCATAGCATGTTTCTTCCCAATAGTTTCTTCTAACGCTCCAAACAGTCGGTCCTATTGCCTTATGCTGCCTTACAGCCACCCCTAGACATAGTTTGCTAAAAGACACAATAGTGATCAAGAGACACAGCTGAAACAGACACATGACAAATGTCTTCTAATTACCTTGAAAACAATCTAAAGAAAAAAACAAAAAGCCTTAAAGCAAATAAAAATTTTTTACATTACAAGAACTGGTCAGATGTGAATCAAGGGGGCTTTACTAATATCATTGCCATTTGGACACCCTACGCTACAACTTCTACCAGAGAGTTTCTCATTGTAACTTGTCTTGCAAAACTTCTGGTCCCACCCACCATTGGCAAAACGTTAATGGGAGGGAAGTTCCTCTTGTGGAAGCACTGGCAGGGTGTGGTAACTGCATGACATCTGTAGATGAGACACGGCCTGGGAAATAATAGCACGAGCTGCACAGATGCATTTGGAAAGACTGGGCAACACAATGCATGTGTATCGACACAGGTTATGAAGTCACACTTGTGTTCCCTTATAAGCGATCCTCGTTTGTTCTTCTCTTACTGTTTAGTAGGTTACTGTTCACAGAGGCAAATGCTACCTCAGACAACTGCTGGGACTGTATGATGAATATGCAGTCACCTGTTAGCTAAACTAAGGGAAGCCTCTTGGCCAGCTGTTCAGACAGAGCTCCCGGTGACCTTAGGAACACCCATGACTTCCCTTTAATCAAATGGAGAAACACCCTTCCATGCTACCATCCATTTCACAATGTCCAAGTGATGCATTGCTCATGTTTTCCAGCCATCATCCACAAAAACACTATGCTGTAGCTATAATTGTCCTCAGACACACCACCTGACAAGTGCATGTCAGTCAGCAAACTCCACCTGGACAGTCACAAGAGGAAACTGCTCCCCTGAAGTCCTTGGTGTCTACTGACCCCTGGCCACAGTCAGAAGAAAGTTTCCAGATTACCTTTATTAATTACATGACAGCTCCTCAGATGAACTAATGAGCTACTTCTGAGGAGGAGCAACCACCTGTTGCCATGAGACAGATCACTGAACATAAAATCACTCCTTACACAGCTGTAACACACGTGCATATGCTCGCTTGCTATCTCTGCCATCACTTTGAGACAGAGAACCTATCTGAACCGTCAGCCGTAGTCAGCTTGAAGCGAGCACTCACACTTTTATGCAACACACTGACACATATAGAGAAGATTTAATTTATTAGTAATAATGCTGACCTAAGAAGGAGTCAGCAATGATGCAACAGAAGTTGTTTTAACACTTAACCAACCAGCTTGGAGATTCAAAAGCTTACAATCAGGGCAGAGCTACCACTAAATGAGGGTATAGAAATTCCTCTCTCTAAAGAAGAGCCCATAAACATTACTTAAGAACAGCTATTACTGACCCTAGACTTGCAATGCTACTGTAACATCATTCCACAATCAAACCAACCACTTCAAAAAACTGTTTTCTGGTGACATATAAAAACCATGATGTCGCCTGCATTCATTACTTCTTGCAACAATATTACGATGACAAAAGTAGGACATAAGACAAATTCTATTTCTATTTCTGCCACAGTGTGAGGGTGAAACCTTGGCCATGCAAAATGACCAAAAGTTTGTTTCCCTTGGACTGTAGTATTTACGCACTGGTTTGCATCCTATATTTCTAGTCTATCCCTAAAATTGTGACATTCTCACAGAAGTTAAACAAGCATGAAGCATTATCATCACTGTACTATAAGCATACTCTGTTCTATACTGTGTGTATGTAATGGCTGTATGAATCAGAAAATTGGGATTAACTTAGCGTACGTATCTCTGCATAGCACAGCATGATGAACAGGCTGTCTTCAGGCTTGAAGTGTGCCACTTTTGTGACTCCCCTCCCCAGTAGCAATATGCTTAAAACAGACGTCCAATTCTGACACTTCAGAGAACATAGAACAAAATATCATGATTACGTCTTTGGCTCTCGTGGTGCAAAAGTCAATCATTAAACACCTTTGTTTCTCATACAGTGATCCTGTGACTAGTTTTCTACTTTCCTCTAATCTAGCAAAAGAGACTACCTCTATCATACCATATATTTTAGATCTGTGGGCTCAAAAAAAGGAAAGAAAAAAAGAAAAGCAACAAATTTCATTGCCCATTTTGTTTCATTAGCATATGCTTCAGGCACTGTTCATGCAGTCTTGCCTCTGGAATTAGCCATTAGTAAGTTCATGCCAGCTAAAAACTTTTAAGATTATTCTTGCTGAATGATCCCACAACTACTGCTTGGCTAGAACAGTCTATGTATTGATTTCATAGCAGTAAAATGTGAAATTTAGTGTTTAAAATTAACGTATCTTTCATGTTGTTATGACTGATATTGCAGCATGCTGTATTTGCTTGCAAATCTTTCAGCATCAGTAGTAATTGGATCACATATGTCATACCCAGAAGAGCAAATCAGACATGAACACAAGACTCTTGAAAGATGATTTCCTAAACTGCACGCCCACCCTTCCATCAACCTTTGCTATCATCATTTAAATTGGAACTCTGAAGTTCATTTAACAATATACACTCAGTGCACTGAATTTTTGCTACTGGCTGGTCCTTAAAATGGCTGTCAATCATAGAGGCAACTATTTCATGCTCACGTTCCTCCACCAGGCACATCAAGACCTCAAAAATGCTATACAGATGTAGCACACATTTTTAATAGCAGAATGTTAATTTAAAAAAAAAAACCACAATTCAAAACTACAGTTAAAGAAAAGGGATCTTCTGTAGTCTGATTAATAAATCTGAGCAATATTTAATGGAGAAAAGCAGAAGAAAATAAGATTTAACACTGACTGTTTTAATTCATTCGTAGTCTTTTTTTAAGGAAACATACTGGAACAATACAACTGAGACTGTATTCTGTGTAGATATGCAAAATACCTGTCTGCCATGTAATGCCTGTACTACATACAATGCTCTACTGTGGCTGCTCCTTTCACAAGGTCCTTCTAACTCATATATGTGGTGCCATTCTAATGAACTGCAATTTGGTTTGGAGGGTGGGGAAAGACTAAGTTCCTGAATTAGGAGTTTTATTCAAAGGAATACTTTGAACTATAATTACAGCTAGAAGTATTCATGTCACCAGTGCACCTAAACATGGAAGTTAATGCTGCAGAATTACACACATGCTCATTCCAGAGTAGTATGCCATTGCACAGCCACCTCCTCAGGGGTCAGACCCTGCCCACAGGACTTTCTGCAAGTGCTTGGAAGACAGAGAGCCCCAAGATTTCCACCAGCTCCCTTTAGCGATAATCAGGCTATGACCAAACAGGCTCTGTCGTGCCCGCTCATGGGCTACCAGCTCCAGTGACCTCTGGCTCTCAAGTCTTCTACAGCAGCTCATGAAATACCATCTTCAAGTGACAGATGCCACCTGCCTTCTGCATAAGACCATAATGCTCAGTAACAGCTACTGATGGCACAGCACTCAGGCACGAAGTGCTCTGCAATAATAGGAACTGAACTAAGGCATCGTACCACTGAGTCAAATCCTGAAGGCTTCAGTAGGACTGGATTTGGTTCAGGTGCTAGTTCCAAAGGAGAGCTCTTCCAGGAAGAGCACTACTATACGGTAAGTTAAAAAGGAAGTAAACCAACTTTCTTCTTTTACAGATCTTCAAAGCAGACAAGTAGTCCCGCTTTTTGCTCTCCACAAACACAAAGACAAAGGAAACAAACAAAAATACTAGAAGTTTCCTCTAAAGGTGAGGGGAAACAAAATAAATAAATGAAAAATCACAGCCCTTCCCTAGTATCTGAGCTGAGTCAGGTGACACTTTCACCCAAAAAGGCAGGCGCTGTCTTTGAGGAAACTGCAGCCACATCAACAGGAGCACTTGCCTGTCAGGCAAAACACCTTGGGGTTTTTTTGTGTTACTCTCCATCAACTCCCAAGATTTTGATCAATTACATTCTGCCCTAAGTTGAAGTCGTGGGGCTTACTAACTGAGCGCTACTCAGGGGCATACAAAAGGCTGAAGGAAAATCAAAATCTGTCCTGTGGAACCATTACAATTATAAAGCCATTACACAGTTCTTCATGTGCAGACTTTGTAAGTGGGTTGCTGATTAATCCAGCCCATGATTAATGTGCAATGAATATAAAAAGACTATCACAACAGCAATGAGTTTCCACGCCACCTCATAGCAAGTGTGTTTTATTTCAGATTACACACTAAGCAAGCAAGATACTCCTCTACCAACATGCCTGAGAACAGCAGGCAAGTACAACAGTACAGCACCACCACTCCTCTGCTACATACAGATAATGCTGAGAACTGCTGGTTACATGGTCCTCACAGTCACTTCTGCTACTGTGTTTGTGCTATGATTGGAAACTCCTGGCCTAACTGTTTACTTTTCAAGCATTAAATTAAGATTATACCTCTCTTGGAAGAGTTCAAGCAAAGCCAAGCTGCAGCTAAAGCTTGTTGAGGATTCATCCCAAACTCCAACATATTTAGTAGCACCTTTAAAAAGAATAAGCAAAGTTCTACAATGAGGTGGAGTGTATATAATGCAACAAATCTCACAAAACATTTTCTGACACTTCATAGGAAGACTGCTGTTTTGCACATAAGCTGCCTTTGTGGAAGTTATTTTAAATTCAACTTCAGAGGCCTGATTATTTTTCCTTGTAGAAGTTTAATGCAGACACCTTGATGCTAGCAAAGTCAAGGGCTTGTCAGTAACTGGGAACAGGCTGAAGAAGCAGAAGTTTGCTTGCATGTCCTATATTGTCCTATACTTGAGCCGCTATGTTCTAATGAAAACACATCTCTAGACTCTACAGGAAAGGCATGTGCTCATGTATGACACAACGAGAGTTGCAGAAGAAAAAGGATGTTCCTGCAGCCCTTAAGAACATCACAAAGGGAAGGAAACAGGAAGAGGATTACTGTAGTGAATAAAACAGATGTACAAAAAGCAGATTAAGCTTAATCCAACTCTTCACCATATCTGCTTTGGCTACATATTTTTTTAAACGGTTTGCAAGCCTGTGTTAGCTCTCATCTTCCATCAGCAGGGACTACCAATAGGCATACTAAACTAAAAAAAATATGTACGACATCTAAGGAAAGCACAAAAACAGTGACAGAAGCAGTTATAGACTCCATCTGGCAGTCTGAGGAAGGAACACAGTTCTTCAGATAGGCCTGGCTCATCATCCTCTCACTTACATTTTCTATTTATCACTAGCACATTCCACAGCAGTAACCAAACAGAATAAAAACATGCACAGATCACTACAAAGGCTTTTCCTCCTCAAATTTCCCTTTGGGAGAGCACAGCTCTTAGAGCTCTGGATGTAAAATTTGCTTTCACAAGTATTTTGCAACTTTTTTGTAGTATTTGCCAATTAGGAGATTTAGAGGCTCTTTTTTAACACCAGAAAATAAGTAAATACACCCACAAACACAGGTCAGTGGGCTAAGTGATAATACACAAAGATCAAGGTAGGAGGGCTTGGTGCAACTGCGGGTTTCTACATCCTGCCTGGAGAGTTAAAACACTCTCCAGAGCAAAACAACTGTGAAACCTTCCATCTGTCAGTACACTGCCAAAAAGCAAACGTTACCTGCACATGTCCTTGTGGTTGCGTGAATTGTCCCATCACTCTGAAGGAGCACAGAAGTTCCTCTCTGTCTGCAGCAGTCGCTAGGGTGGGATTGATAGTGCGATATGGATGTTTCCCCGGTGCAAGCCATTTTCAGTGGCTACTAGAGAGGGAAAGGTTACCTCCCCTACTCTGAAAAAGGATAAACATAATATACCTCATATAACCAAACTGATGAGATAGATTATATTTGACAATGTTGTTGAAAGAACAACCAATTTACCATAATCATGCATGACAGCCAGCAAGACTGATCTGATCAGCTAGTCTGTGATTATAACATCTGAGATGGTACACAGTGACCCTGACTGTACTAAGAAGTGGGCAGGATTGGCGGCAGCCTGTGAAACATTCACTGGAGGATGGCTCAGCATACACACCAGTAGATACGAATGGTTAAAAGGGGACTATCAAGGTAGACATGCCCATGACTAACTGTGGCCACTTGTATCTCTGAAGGATTCCGTTTTCAGCTGCATGTCTATGTTAAAATCAGGAGGAAAAAGAAATCCCAGAAAATGAAGTCACACTCACAGTATTTGTACAAAGCATCTAACTCTATAAAGCGACATGCAGAGCAAACACCTATATAAAATACAGATGTGGCCACCATAAAGTAACTGATGTTAAAACATCCAAACTTCACATCATATGCTGTCACTTTTGCCCTTGTAACAGTAACATACATGTTCAATTGAAGATGGAAGGGGAAAACAATGAAAAGCAAATGGCCCCACTGAGGGATTTCTGTAAATTTATATTGCCATTTTTACACCTGCAAAATATTTGGGAGTGGAGCAGCTGGCCTGTCTGCTCAGCACAGTGAGCATCAGGAATGCACCAGCCCTTCAATACATCTGCATGCTGCTGTTCTAAGCCTGCTACTTGCAGCCAGTTGCGGCATTACTGAAATGTGTATTCAGGAGTTTATTTCTCCCAGCTGCTGCCTGAGCTCAGACATACAGACAGAAAAATATCTCGTCAGTAAGTATGACAACTGCTACATGCACAAAACACGGCAGACCTATGCCAAGGAAACATTGTGCACACGAGAGTCTAGGTACCTCAACTTCAGTGCAGGAGTCAGGACACTACTTAAACTTTTTTTTTTTCTGATGAGGAAGCTACAATTCTAGCAATCAATAAATATAGAGGAATTCTTTACAGTTGTTACTTTAAGTTTTCCAATCTGGACAGCTATGCCTATCTTTTTTACCTGCCATAGGCTACAGTGTAAACACATTCATAGAATCTGGCTTGCAAGCCGCTCAATGAACTGCCTCAAATTTTCTTCATCATATAATAAACCATGACTTTCAGATGTGTAGCACCTGTAATTTCTTTGGATAAGTCACAAGTTAAATTTTTCACAGAGAATCAAAAGCTGACACTTTCTGTTCCTTCTCAAAGTTACACAACATAAATGATACAGTTGACATAATGCTATAATGAAATATCCTGCAACTGGATAGTAGGTATGCATGCAAACACCCTTGTGAATTGCTCTCCTATATGGTGTCTCCTACATAACATCAGTTACATTATATTTATTGAGTGGCGAAAGCCATTTCAAGTATTGAAAAAACCCCTAACATTTTTTTATCTATATAGTATTATATACATATAATACTATTTATATTATTTAACTCTACAAGTAGAGTTTAAAAGATTGCAGACCTGCTTCAAACAGTATTAAGTCTCCCAAATACAGATGTGCATATTTGTGATTAGTAAATATCAAAGTTTATATGTTACATATACATTTTCATTTAAACTGTGCAGAAATTCTTTGGGAAATAAGAACAACTACATGGTCCACAAGATATGTTAGCTTTTACAAGTATCAACAGGAATTAGCTAGCTAATAGACAAGTATAGAGAAATACATATTGCCATTTTCCTTTTGGCAGGAAGTAATTTTCTTTACAAAAAGACACAATTTCTTCACAGAATAAGACCAATTAACCCAGTTAAAAAAAATTACATTGATGCAAATAAAAATGCCTAAGCAGTACACTGCTAAGTAACATAAACTTTAATAGCATCTTATTGTGTATCATTAGTAACTCAGTCTTGATATTTCAGGATTCTGAATGAATAAATGTTGTCAAGGCAGAATTTGGATTCCGCCCCCCCCCCCCCACCACAAAAAATCTAAAA